>NC_084990.1:16009355-16309355 GCF_963691925.1 Scomber scombrus
CACCACACAGCTCCATGTACCATGCAGTCATGCAGACAGATGGAGAGAGACATCACAGAGCACTCGCCTGCGTCCTCCATCATAACCGGGAAATACTTACTCCCCCCAACCTTCTGACTTTATTTTTTAAATGAGATGTTATTTAACCCGTGGGTATGAAGGTTCAAGATGAGACAGAGAAGACAGAGAGGCTAAATGTGCTGTCCATACATACACATGCTGCTGTCATGTGGAACCGCCCCAGACAGACCAGGGGCTGAACTGACTGCAGGGTGATGACAAAGACAGACCGGCAGACATGATTTAATGAATGGAGGATGCTAAAGTACATGCGCCTGTTGTTTGGGTTGGTTTACCCAACTCTTACTTAAAGGACATGTTCCTATATGTGCACAGGAAGATTTTTTACTTGCTGTAATCATTCCTGATCTCCAGTCTGTGGGGAAGACCCAACCTATCTAACGAGGGACAAAATCTACAGTCCTCTGTGTGCAAAAATGTAATTTAAAGTTCAACATAAACTAATATGACCCTTCAGCAGTTTGATTTGACAAGTCAAGTGGGTATCTCCCAAAGTTAAATTCTATTTTAGTTCAAATATTCCCTCTTTGTGTGTTTCCCCAGACTGTGCTTCCTTGCTGAGCTGCAGCAGAGGGATAGTTAAACAAAGAGGGGATTTTGTACTAAAAAGAAGATCCACTTCATTTGACTAACTCGAATTAGCTTCATTTTTACACATGAAGAGGATTGTAGGTTTTGTCCCCCATCGCTAACATAAGAATGGTTTTAAAAGGAGATCTCTATATGGCCGGTATGAACAAAAGAAAGGCTTGAACGCTTGAAATGTACATATGTGAGTATTGTTTTAAGACAGCCTTTCCTTTAATGGCCATGCAGATAGATTCTGCTCTGGTTTCAATATATCCATCTTGCAAATTTCTTCTGCCACAAACCTCACTGCAAAATGTTTTCGTTGGAATTACTTTCCAGTAAAGAATTATTCCCTCTGACTGTTGACAGAGGTTTTGCAGATTATCCAGAGTAACCCTGACATTGTTTCTGGAAAGATATCTTGTTGTTGAATTTTTTAAATCTTTCAGAGCAACACATTAAATTCCATTACCCTCCACTGTATTTAATAGGAAGCATATACCTCAAAACTTGCGCAAATGAAACTAAAACTAAGTTAGCGGTATCTGCCATTAAAAGAAGATTCCACGTCATTTTAATGTTTTTTGACACAGAAATGTATGAAAGACATTAGATGAATTCTGTGAGCTGAATAAAAGCCATTCACATAATTGCAGGTACGTGGTATGTACCTTACCCTGCTGAACCATCAAACAAAGCCTCAGGCTGTTACATATTTTGACTCAATCCCCCATCTCTGTGTGTGGCGTTTGAGCATGCCGTTTCTCCGGGGAGCATTGATCCAGCATAATGACTTTTGTGGAAAAAGCTGTTTCCACAATGGACAGCCTTGTCTTGTGCCATACTTGTTATCAGGTTTAGACAACACAGGAGCAGAATATGAACAGCGAGTGGAGTAATCCTTCCCTTCTTCTCCTACAAGGTACATCAGGGTTTGTCTCTGAATCAGGGCAAAAACCCATTATACTGAAATGATATATAAACAAATCAATTTTTCATGTTCATGCATGGTTTCACAAAACTATTCCTCCAGCCTGGAGAAACAGGCACGAAATTAGTTTGGCTGGGTGCAGCCGTTAATACACTGAATGAGTGGAACCATTTTAGAAAGCGATGGTGAAATAATTTTTTTTTTTTATCAATGAAAAGGCAGACAGTTAACTATTCACCCAGGGTTTATCACTTGAGTTTTAATGAATGACTTCCTTTCACTGCAGGTCTCAAGCAAGGTTAAATGGGTATATCCTGCTGACCCTGTTCCCCAGTTCGACCATAAACATGACCCGCTTGCACCACAGCGGAACAGAGTGGACAACCGGAGGAGTAAAAGTTAAAGCTGAAAGTAAAAGAGGTTATTTGGTTCCAGGGAAGCTAAGGTAAAGCAAGCAATTAAAAAAGCATTTATCAAGAGCACATGACAAGAAGCAAACTGGCACGCAAGCAGAAAAATCATCTGGAAACAAAAACAACAGCATTAAGAGCTACTGTCCAGCCCAGGGCATTGTAGTCTGACAAAGACCTCAAAGCTGTGATTCTGGTGAAAAAGCAGAACAAATGGGGATTACAATATTTGAGGAAATAGAGTCTTTCAGTTGACCTACATCCCCCACAGAGAGTCCAAATTATAATCCCAGCATACATGTTCAGCTATTGAATTTTTAGATTCTGTATCAACACCATGAAATTGTGTTAGAAGGCGACTAAATGGGTAAAAAAAAGAAGGAGATTACTGGCAAGAGATATTGAGAGCAGTTAATACACCTGGAGGTTGAAATGTGAGCTGACAGCTAATGATTTCAGTTTATTTAATTGTATTCCAACTTTTAATCCAAACATTTGTATTTACAGTAATTATATTAACACTCTTTGTACAACACCGAGCTGAAGCACATAGAAGAATCCACTTAAAGCTGTGGGCTTAAAAAGAGCCTGAGACACATAAATCATTCTTTACCATTTAGCAGCAACCTCTAAGGTTTTGATTAGACTATTCATTGAACCATCTACTTTAACACTCCAAATCAATTAGATGAAACACTGACTAACACACACACACACACACACACACACACACACACACACACACACACACACACACACACACACACACACACACACACACACACACACACACACACACACACACACACACACACACACACACACACACACACACACATGCACACATCTCAGCTGGTTAAATCGAATAATGATTTAATGCATGGCCATCCACAGGCAAAGTCCAGCGCAATAATTGCACTCACACACAAACACCATCCATTAGTATCTTTAGTGATGGTGGTGTAATAGCTAAAAATATACTTTTTAGTTATCTGAACTCACAAGAAGTGGATTAAACTGTCTTCCATGGTAGTGTAGATTCACAGCTCAGTGTGTGGTTTAGAGTTTTAATCTTTCTTTAGTGTATTTATTGTAAATGACACCATCATATGAGTATGAGAAGATTAAAAAAACAAAAACGAAAGTACAAAATAAAGTCACACTTCCTTCAGTTTTTCTTTCCTACTTTAGGTCAGCAGTAACCACAAGTGGGAGGCAGATTTAGCAATGAGTCTCATGTCAAGTCGAGCTAAAAAAAAATGAAACTGCTGATTTATGACTGCTTGTTTTTGACAATTTAGGATCATAACAGGCTTGAACTTATGAACTTTAATTCATTACTCTCCAAATTTTACATATTTCTTTGTTGCTGTTTTGTTTTAACTTTCACTAAATCATGAAAGTCCAATTGAGATCAAAATATAGGCAACGAGTTACAAACTGTTATGATTATGCCTTTTTAAGTTCTAGTTTTTTCTCAAATTAAAGTATAGAAATAAATATTATTGTTATTATATCATCCTTATTGACTGTTTGTTTGAATATATCCTCTGTGAATGTGTGTATGTGCGTGTGTGTGTGACAGAGAAAAAAAGAGGGGAAAAAAGGGAGTGTGTGTGTGTGTGTGTACGTATGTTTACGAAGCCTCAGGAAATACCAGGACAGACACGCTGACTCTCGAGCACTTCTGGCCCATGTGACTGGAAACACACAGGCCAGATTGTTTGCATGTTTGCTCGGGGGCCGTGATAAGAACATTTGGTTAGAGAGAAATATCAAAGCACAACTCGCATCTGAATCTGGCCTGCCACTGGAGGTGTGGTCCGGTCTAGCTGCTTATCTCTCATTAAACTTTTTGTTTTGAGAGATCAGCCATCCTGCTCATTTGCATGATGACTCTTGCGTTCGTGTCCCGTAGCGATCCATCCAGTACAACCAGCCTCTATTGGCTTCCTGCTCTCATTACATTAGCATAATGCAGATGCAACTACAGTCAGTAACCTTGCTGTTCCTCAGAACTATTTACATCAAATATACACAAAAGCTGTGAGAGCTGCAGTGCCTGAGAATTTTAGTAACCTACTCCCTTCCCTCTTACATATCAATAAATCAATGAATCTATTTAGAGACTGTGCACATATTATCATTCCAAAAAGTAAAAGAAAAACGCATTTACCTCAAACGTACAATACTACCTGAGCCGAAACAGAATCTGCATATTTGACACCATCTTATTAATAATACCATCAACATGTCCAATCCATTAATACTGACCCAAGCTTCCAATGTTGTGTAAGGTCATTGTCATTGTCTTTGAACTTGAATTTATTTTCTCCACTGATTAATGGCACTTTCACACCTGCAGTCTTTTAGTCCGGTTAAATCAAACTCTGATTTGTTTTCCCCCGTGGTGCAGTTCATTTGGACAGGTGTGCAAACAGTAACATACCCGGTTGCGGACCAAAACAACTGCACTGAGACATTTTAGAGGAGGTGGCTGAGGAGGTGGGATAATGATCCGACTACTACTCGGTTTGAGGGAAATGGCTCCCGTAGCCAGGTGAGCTTTGCATATGAGATGCAGATGAGCAAATTTAACTTTTGCTAACAACTAGCCAAAGAATGAATCAATGGTCGAGCCTTGACTAGCCAAACTTAGTACGTTGTATTTGGCCAGTGGACCTTTTTCCTGTGTATACATGTTTGATCTCGCCCTGGACACATCTGACCAATGAGTGAATTTAATGTTCTCATGTGACTTTTGATGCTGGTGCAACTATAGATGAGAAAATGCCCTAAGAAAGGTGTGGTGCCTGAATGAGCACTGCAACAACTCTTCAACAAGTGTGTCTTCTCTTTAGTAAGAGGTTTCTTTGCAGTATTTGAACTTTAAACAGACACAGGAAGTATCTAAATGCTGAAGTGTTTATCAGCTAAATGAATATTGTCTTAGAGTTGCCATCCATAGCAAAGATCAAGGTGACATCAGGTAAAAGAAATGCACCTCTCCCTTTTTCCTAACTAAGGCAAAAACATTGCAATGCATTCAAAGTGCTTTCCGGCTTTGTAAAAGGTCAGCGGAAACCAAACCACTGATCATTATATAAGTCGGCCTTGTCCTCGAGCTGTAGAAGCTAAACAGTGTTGGCAGTGATGTAAATATTGTGAGGAGAGGCTCTAATCTCTGTTTAAAAAGGGTTTTACCTCTTCATTTCCTTGTATAATAAATATTTAAACACATCTCATTACCATAGGTTCATTTCAGTTTAACACGAAATGTTCCAGATTGCAGAGACTAAGATGGAGAGCAGATAAGCATATAAATGTATGAGGCTCCAAGGTAATGAATTTGTGAATAAAGAGAAAAAACCTGAATGCTGTCATAAAAATTCTCACCCCCATCTTTCTCTTTGTGTTCACCTGCCAAGCAGCAAGCTCTCTGACTGGAGTTTTGTTCATTTTCTGCTTTGATAGTCTCACATCACTATTAATCTCACACAAAGATGCCATTATAGGTGTCATTAAACGCGGTGTCCAGCAAAACGTGCGAGCAGCCAGTCTGAATAATTAATTCCTCCCGCTCATGCTGCGGGGACTCTTTTGATCAGAGCTCAACACGCTAACATGCTCTGTTGTGATTGGCTAAAGCAAGGTCAGTGTCTTAAGAGACCCAGCACTAATATCCAGCAGCAATTAGTGGCTGCTGCGCGGGTGTTACACATGTTATTATGTGATAGGGGAGAGAGAGTAACCTCAGGTAGAGGTATAATGGCATATTTTATTTGCTGTGTGCCGTCACCAGGCAAAATACTTTCTTGAGGAGCTCAAAGACCATTGGTTACTTTGTGGTGATCAAGTGGCCGAAAAAGAAAAGAAAATATAAAAAAAGGTTTCAAAAAGAAGCAGGGTTCTGAAAAGAGATACACATACAGTTTTTTTCATCCATATCATTATCCATATTTCATTTAAAAAATCTAAGGCTGCATTCAAACAGATACTTGGTCAAAAAAACAAAGCCTTATTCATTTCAATGAGACCGCTGTGTTAGCATGAAATCTGGCCAAAAACCACAAGGTTGTACAGCAAAAAAGTGCAAATACATGCACGCACACATTTGTGATACAATACCTTGTAACATAAAAAAATTAAGTCTCACAATCCTCAAGATATGGAGGGAGAAAATTATGCTTGCTGTGATAACTTTACAGCTGCACAATCCTGCTGCTTTACGGCACTATTTACTATTAACAGTGCCGCAGTGGTTCACAGACTTTTTTTTTCTCCTGGCAACCCATCGTAAAATATATTTTATTTCTAGTAGCTTTCAGTTTTCAATCTGATTTTAGCTCTGTCGCTCAGATTCAACTGGATTTCACATAATGTGTTGAAAGCTGAAGACATATCAGCATTTGTTTGAGCTTTCTTCACAGTAACAAATATTTCCATCGCTTGCTTTGACAGTTGACTGCTGAGTACCTGGAAAGGGTGTTGTGTTGCTGTGACAACCAGCAATATGGAAGCCACCTCTATACTTATTATATATCAAACTTGTGGATATATTATTCAAACTGGACTGGTTTGAATTTCACCGGAATACACACAGCACAGCACAACAACAGGAAGCCAGTGAGGGATCATTAGTGATGGGGGAGAGTGGGGGTAGGGGTGTAATGTGGATACATGTATTTACACCTCCAGTGAAACTGCACCACATCAGGTTAAAAGAAACCACTAGAGACTGACTAACAGTCCACATACCCTCCAGGGTAGGGATGTCCCGATCCAGCTTTTTGCACTTCCGATCCGATACCGATATTGTAGCTTTTAGCATAGGCCGATACCGATACCGGCCGATCCAAGCATGTATTAAAGATTAAAGATATTTACTTATTTTGTTGTTATACTCATGTTGAAAAGGGTTTTACTCTTAAGAACAACTAGCCAACTTAATTAGGTTAGTTTGAATAATCCACAATGGTTGGTAATGAGAAGCTGACCTGTTTATTCTTAACAGGGTTAAATAAACATAAAATAGACAAAATAATAAATAGTCAATTAACCACACAAACTGAATTGGCATCAGTGCTCTGCTCTTCAACAACTAGAGTGTAAACCAAGGCTTAAAAAGCCATCAGTGCAAACAATATTGTAAACTGTATTAAAAAAGCAAAACACACAAAAAAGCTGAGTAGAAAATAAATAGTGGGATGCTGGACAGGTCGCTAGGTGTGCTGAAAAACGCGGACCGGATTTGGGGGGAAAAGCTGAAAAAAACTGGAATGGATTACCTACATCGGTGCGCTGGGAAACACGGACCGGAGTTTTGAAAACAAACTGGATCGGGAGTCCGGATCGGGATTTTCCCGTGCAGGCCGATCCGATATTGATATGCATTTTCTGCTAATATCGGCGGCCGATCCGATCCAAATATCGGATCGGGACATCCCTACTCCAGGGCAACACTGTGACTAAGGGGAGCGGGATGGGGCGGGAGGATTGGTCATTCCACACTGGTTTGAAAAGGAGGAACAATGCAAAAAGATACACAGTAAAAAGAAAAGACCTCTGTCTCCATCAAAACTCAGAAGCAACAAAGGAGTCAAACAGAAATTCCCTGTGAAACGACTGATAGATGGACACTGAACAAGCTCGGCGTCAACTCCCTATGAGTCAAACCATTGTGAGCCGTACAACACACAAGTCGAGTTCCCAGTGAATCAGAGCAGTCAGCTGCCATCCACCACCTCAAGGCAGAGGGCCAGTCTAGCACAGGACTGCAGACATGTGACCAGCTGTCTCACACAACCACCGTTACTGTACCGCGTCTTGCCGGTCAGGGTTGAGGACAGAGACATTGACAGTGAGATCTCAGTTGGGTTCCTCTACTGGATTCGTTTCAATACATGTTTGTAAGTTTTCTCATTTAACTGAGTTCAGACAGATGATATACTGCTGCCATATAGAATCAGAGCTAGCAGGTGCTTGTAAATCTATAGATGACTGCGACTTGTGATTTACGGTCCGTTTACAGCTGTCAGAAGGGTGCAGTGACATCAATACTGCAGAGGGAGTTTGTCTGAGACCTAGCTGAGGACACCAAAATATCCCTTCATGTCTAACCTCCCCCCCTTCCACTGAGAGCGATACATGACACTACACGTGCAGCTGTCTAAATATTACTTCTCCCTTCTTCTCCTCTTCATCTTGCCATTCCTCTGCTTCTCCCTTGCCTTTTCTGTCCCCACGGGAGCTCGCAGCCGCTGAGCAGGATGAGTTTAGGAGGGACAACTGTTCAAGCGGCGCAACTGGGGATGTCCACATTTGGTGCACCGTTGTCATGTTCACAGTCCGAGGCGGAGCAGTAGAGGGCTGGGAATAACTCACCTTCTGCTGTCCAGCTCTGAGCTATAACCAGCCGCACACCTGTGGTACTAATTATCAAATTATTCCAAATGTAAATAATATTTTCTACAAGGCACCGCAGCAGGCAGTACTGCTTTTTTAGTGAGTAAAAGTCGTCACTAAATCACTGTATGCAATTAGGCTTTTAATGCATTTTATATAAGAAGGCAGACTAAAGTTAATCTCATAAAAGGACAAACAGAGCCATTAAAAGTCCTCTGCTCTTTACTTCATTACTGGCTCAGCTTGCTCTCCTTATGCAAAGAGTCCCCAGGTGCATGAATGTTTCATGGCCACCCTGCTGCCTGCTTCCCTCTTCTCAGATTCAGCCTCTCTCCCTCCTCCCTGAGGAAGCTCAAAGTCTGCTGTCAATTGCACTCAGTTAGACTCTGCTACCGTCATCGTCATAAGCTATTTGGGGGGTGGGGGGCACATAAGACAGCTGTTTTGCCGGTGATGACTCAATCATCCCCTTCAGTGGGATTAGCATCAGTATCATCATCCTCATCATCGCCTTTGATCCCTAAAATTACTAAACAAGTCTGAAATTGATGACTATCAGCCTGTCTGCCACAAATTCCTGAGCTTTCAAAAAGATCTGAATGTACTTCATTGTACAACTCTCAATCATGCTACAGAGCTTGATGAGATAAATTAGTAATATCCACCATACTGTGAACCAAGGAAACTAATTATTTATTGCAGCTTTTTTTTAATGTAACAAGGTGTAGAAAATAACAAAAGACTACCTGATTATGCTAAAAGATGCATCAGTAAATACTAATATACCTGTTTTTCTTCATTCTGCTACTTAATGGCCAAATATAATAAGAGCTATGGATCAGTAGTGATAAGTATTCATATCACTTTACTTAGCACTCAATTATAAGTAAGTCTCCACAGATCAATATCCACCTACCAGCACCTCTAAAGCCTCCTGTTTGTGTATGGATTAAAGAATCAACATATAATAAGCTAAAAGATGTATAAACGCTTTATGAGAATATTAAAACCCTAAAAAGTAACAAGAAACTAGATCTGTCAAATAAATATTGAGAAGTATTAAATAACTTTAAATACCAAAAGTACATTTTTCCCCCACTTGAGTCCTGTTCTACCACTACTGGGGATGTACTTCAGCTCCAGCACGTAGGACCCAGGCTTATATTTGTCCTGCTGCTGTAAATACATGTTCAAACTGGGCCACTTGAATGGCAGTCAGATCAGTTGATGGGCTAATTCAAGGCCCTGCAGCGCTGCCACTATCATCATTTCATCATCATTTCATTAGCTTTATTCAGACATATTACAAATAGAACATTTAGCGGAAGCTGTGTGGACTCAAGTCGAGCTCATTGGGTAATATGGTAATACTCTCCAACAAGAATGTACCGAACGAATGAGACCACAGTGACTGCTCCCACTGACAAAGAAAAATGCAAAAATATTGCAGCATTAGGCAGAAGAAACGGTTTGTTAATGTGGTTTTTAGGGATCTGAATCTTTGGGAATTATCTCTTGCTCAAGTTTCTCTATGCCAGACCATTCACTGGTGTCCTTATTCCACTGAAATACAATATAAAGCAATTGAGATAAATGGCCTGTAGCCTTTTTATTTTAAAAAGTTAACCACATTAATTAATTAATGAACTTATTAATTAATCAATTAATTTGAAAGCATCTACAGTGTCCTGCCTGTATGTCCACTGTGATATTATTTTCATGTCTCCAGCAGTAGAGAGCAGCTTCTCTGTTGTACTGTTAGCTCCAAAAGACATCGCTGTTCAAGACGCAGGCACAGGTGAGGTGAGACAGACTGAGTTATTTTCTTCACCTGAGAGTTGGTTTAAGTTGTATAGTGCTGTGTGTTGGTCAGCCGGTCTCATTTATTACTGTTGGAGCTCCGCTAACGTTAGTCTCTGAGTGAGGCCATAGTAAGTTCACAGTATACTTTCATCTCGCAAAGATAAGTATTTTGTATTTAAATCCAACGCTTGCAACTGCTGAATTTTTTGAGGATGAACTAGATGACTCTAGCATGTGTGCGCTGCAGACTGTCCGGGTGGTGTACAGCCCTCGCAGTGGAATTCTGTTTTTTTTTAAATAAACATCTAGAAAATCCATTTTTGACATTTGTGAATTGATGCAGGATTGTCCACATCCACATCGCAATGCATCTTAGTATTGAGACATTTTCACACCTCTAGCGGTCATATTTCAAGAACCAGCACTGAGCTAGAGTATTTATAAGTCAACAGCATCTCAAGTGTTCTTAAAACATATTACGTTCCAGCTATTAATTTGTTGGCTGGTGAAGTGTAACTTATACAGGCTATTCATCACGAGTAAGAAATTGACAAGTTATCCGTGGATGGCATGTCAAAAGGACACCAGCTTAATTTTGAATCAAAGGGACCAAGTGCTACTAGTTCAATACTCTTGGTTTCTTTTTGCAGTGAGGTCTTTGCTGAACCAGAGCCAAGCAGATAGCTTATACAAAGACACATGAGGTGTAAAGAGGGCTCAGAGATTCAACAGGGTAACAGAATAGTGGCAAAGTTCATCTCGGAGCCAAGTGTTGCTTAATGGCTTCCTCCTGCTATACGTCAACTCAGACCATCAGAGGAGACTGTGTACAACATCTGTACTGAATACACGCACACTTTGTAGCGCCGCAGTCACCCTGTCAATCAAACGTGTTCTGGCACGTCACTGACTATCACAGGCTGTTGCGATCACCTCTGAAAGCATGCGCCTGCACTAGTTTGGGGTGCAAACATGAGCGTGTGTGTCTACATTTGTATGTGTCTATGGGAAAGTGGGGATGATGCCACATCTATTTTTAGTCCAGTACACTGAGTTCTGCCTCTGTGTTATGCTGCTCTGTTCCTAGGACAGGCGGCCGGGTCATCAGCAGCAACAGAGAGCACCGTGATAGCTCCAGCTCTGCTCCCTGACCCGGGCCCTCCAGCGCCTACATCAGTGGGGGAGACTTACAAGATTCCTGGGCGGCAGTTAAGGGAGGCTATCTACAAAAAAAGAGGCGCTTTCTAGATGGATGCCATGTTCATCCACCTCTTTCTCTCTCCGGTGACTAATGGCCTAATAATTCAGCTGTCACCATGGCTCGTTATCTTGTGCTTTCTCATGGGAAGGGCACCACCCGGAAAACATCTCCACCACAGTCTTAGCCTTCAAAAAGATATGCCTGAGATTCCCAAAGTTGTCTTTCTACAAAGGTATTGTGAAGAAAACAAGTTGGGATCAGATAGAAATTCCACGTGAGAGTTAAGAACCGAGGAAAACACCAAAAGATAAGATGGTAGATGGAGTTATGTATGTTATGTTAAGAAAAAGCAAACTGACTCAAGTGCTATCTTGTCATGCCCAGTTACTCACCCGGTACTGTACAGGACAATCACTTTTTCATTATCTGTTACATGTTGGTGATGAGCCTTTGAGTCAATAGCTACTCTGCATCATCTCTGCCATGATGACACAAGCTTCAAGGGCAAAATCCTTGAATGCTTGTTCTGATGGGCTTTTTGTTCTTTTTCAGTTTGTTAGGATGTTATCTTCATATTTTCAATTCATTCCACAGCATTTTTATCATGATCAAGTGCGCGTTATTTAGTTTACTGTTGTAGTTCTGTAATTATTATGCAGTTAAGTGAGTTCATGCCTTTCCCAGAATATTTTTGGACGCCCTCACATAATTAATTTGATCATGTTACATCCAGCTGCGGGTAATAAGTGGAGTGAGAATTTTTGGAGGGCTTATTCTGCAGTGTGTCTGTCATTTTCTGCAGCATGTGGCTGCACTGCACTTAAATTACTGAAGCTTTTGTTTGTGTGGACACAGTGCACCTCTCTCTTAGATTGTAGGGGGGTCAAAATAGTTTGTACCATGCTGGAGACAGCTTACTGTTGGTACTGATGGTTTAGATAACTAAAAAAAAAAAAACTTTCATGGTAGCTGCACTGCAAATATCTCGTCATGTCACATCATGCATGTTTGACTGGTTATCTGCAGGAATAAAATGTACCAGCAGGCAACAAAATGGTCCAGAAATGCAAGGTTGAGTACCTTCCAATCCCTCATTTTATACTTTCAGTTTCCAATTTGTTAACTCGTAATAGAACACAAAAAACATGTATGATAGAAAAAACAATAACACAGCAGGAATGAAACATAAATCACACAACTAAACTTAAAGCATTCTTAGAGAAAGCACCTAGATCACATATAACATCTGCCTTAAGCAAGTTTCATGGCAAAATACATAGATGAACCCTTTAAATAGTATTTTAGCAATCACTTCTTATTTTTTTTAACAAAACTTGGTGATGGAGACCTACAAAATTGCCATTACAAAGATTACAGGGATTATTTTTCCTTTTTAGTCCCTTTCATCTCTCACTATCTTTGGGAACTCTGACATTACAGATAGCCTTTGTATAATTTCTGTTTTCACTCAATAAATACTTTTAATAAATTTACATTCCTGTTGAAATTGTACATAAAGTTAATGACAAATGTTTGCAGTCGGAGCTCATTAATCTACACACTTTTTGGTATGAAATGAACACAACCTGACTCAAGTCAGCCTGTAAAACTGATTTTTCAACCTCTGTCTAATTTCAACAAATGTCACATTTTGAGTGCATGGTTAAAGTATATTCTATGTTACATTTTGTTTTCTGGTTTCTTTCCTTTAAAGCACCTGTTTATACAGTATGTACTTACACTAAACATGACTATCATGCTTATCAGTTTAACAGTTTGTCATTCAGACCTCTGAGTGTTAGGGTTGTATGATAAACTCTCACTGCTCTGCCATGTGCTTGTATAATTAAGTACTTACACTTGACTCAACACCGGTCAGTAGAACAAGGGAGCTATGATTGTGCCTGGGTGTGAAACTGCTGTAAAGCATTCATTTGGCCCTCATCTGTTTTATCAAAATGCCTCTCTGTTATTATACTCAACAGAGAGAGAGGTTCTCTATAAAACCTCATAATAATCCTTCTAATAGGCTTGAATGTTTTGAAACCTGAAGTTAAGTGGCGGGCGCTGCTGTCTTTGTTTGCCTGTGAAGGGGAGGTGGACATGTGTGTAGAGCCAGGGGCTCTGAGGCCAGGCCCTCTATCCTTCCTGTTCAGTTACAGGAGGCCTCACACTTATCAGTTCCAGATCTCACAAGAACAGAGAGAAAGAGAGACCACTGACAGGAAGGGGATTTTTTTTCCTCCCCCCTTTTCCTTTAGCAAGGTTAACAGAATGTCTGCACCCCTCACATTTCACAGAGGAAAGCAATTATTCATTAAGGCTTAAACTGGTGCCACAGAGACAAAGACCAACCTGGCAACCTTCAGCCCATTGAAATAAAACTGGTTGCCGTAACTGCTCAGTGCTGAAACATGAAACTAAGTAAGAGAAAAACCGTGCCAACGATTTTAGCAATCAATTATTTAAGTCATGTATCATCATTGTAAATCTTTGGGTTTTTGGCTGTTGGTCAGGGAAAAAAAGCAATATTTTTAGAATTTTCTTATATTTATTAGTCCAACAAACAGTCAAAAAACTAAGAAATAAATAAATCAAGAAAAAGAATTATTGGTTGTAGCCCACTGTTTCCTCTACAATTGTACAGGCCTGGCGGGCGACCAGGCCAACAAAGCATCTTGCCAGGCCAAAACAAAAATCGTTTCTCTCACTCACTCAAGTGAGTGACTGATTGTGAGTGCAGGTGGCAGAAAAGTGACAGTGAATGCAAGTGGAGCAGAGAAAAATGATAGCAGTAAGTTGTCAATCTGGTAGTAAATGTACGGTACAGACTACGGTGTGTCAGTTAAATGCTGCAGCTTCTCAAGACAAAGTAAAAGGTTCATCTGTTGTTTCCCCAAATGCTGTAAAAATGAAGGGGGTTAGCCCCGAAGTTAGCAACAATGGGTTAGCCTAACCTGGCCAGGCTCACTTAAGGTGGACTGATCTTTATGGTGAACCAGCTATTCTCTATATCCCTCTCTCTCTTTATTCTGTATATCTGCCTGCTGAGCCTCTCGAGTTTTGCTGAGCCACCCCCCTCACCCCCAATCTCTCAGATCAAACTTCTCTATCTTTACTGTTGCTATTTCCTTTGACTGCAGCCTTTTCATCAAAACCAGGAAGCTTCCCCTTCCTTGAAGGCAACCTTGCATCGATAGAGGAAAATTCGGTCATTGAGAGAGAGGGAAAGAACTAACAAAGTACTCATGTCATGTCCCTGTTCATGTCATACACTCCCCACCCCCCCACCCCTTGTTTCACTTGCTCTCTCTGTCTACCTCGCCTGACATTTCCACAATAATCACTTTGGTTTATCCCACTCAGCTGTGTGGTGGGCAGATGTTTGTCAGGGCACCGTATTTCTCAGCATTCACACTGCTATAATCAAGATTAACTCTTATCTAGCGTGTGCGTTTGTTTGTGTGTGTGTGTGTGTGTGTGTGTGTGTGTGCGTGTGTGCGTGCGTGCATGTTGGATGTCCCAATTCCTAATCCATGAAGCCATAGCTGTATTGTATAATACAGTGGACAAACCAATTACATTCCCTTTCCACGACATAATTCTCCCTTTTAGTGGAACGTACACTGAGCTACATATTACGCAAACACAGAGGATGAACTGGTGGCTTGCTGGTGATGAGGATAGTCGTGACCTTCTTTATATGTGTGCGGACTGCACATTGGACCTTGATGTCGGCAAAAGACATAAACAGATACAACATCTCAGCACTTTGTTACTCAGTGCCCCCCAGGAAATCCTGATAAAATCAACATGCTCTGCGAGTTGAGCCGGCGTTGGCCACACACAAACTGCTGCCATCATATGTTTACCAAAGACACTCAGTAACAGCACAGTGAGGGCAGAGCATGTCAGAGCAAACAAAGTTGTAGTCTGTAAATCACTGAGGTGACAGGGGAGGCTGATATCTGTTTCAAGTAACCCACTTTGTTTGGTTTCAGCTGTGACATAATGTCTTTTCCAGAAGTCATTCTTCCCAGGTGAAATTAAGAAGGTCCTTAAGAAACCTGGTGAGTCTCAGGGATAATTACTGTGCAAAAATGAATTTTGCATGCCTTCTGTCTGTATGTTTTTTCACTGCTTGCAGGGCTAATACACGAACTAGAACTCTGGTTAACACACTAACAATCCACCAGTCTTATCACTCTCAGTTGAATACAGCAACACAGCTAATAGAGGTAGTTTCCTCCATTTTTGACTTTTTTGGTTCTGTTCCTTTAAACGTCACACTGTCAAGACAGGCGTATATTCACATGTGAACCCAGAGTGAACCCACTGATTGCAGTGATTTGATTCAAATTAATTGATTTTGCTACAGAATTTGATGCCGTATATATATGCCGTTAGCATACACAGTGGTAAGCTACATGCACATAGCCTAAGTGAGAGCAGCTAAATGTAGCATCACAACTTTATTAAAAAGGGTGTAGGCTAGAGGACAATTAGGCATGTGATTATCTAAAATATATTAGAATGAAGCAATTAATTAATTTGCAAACACCTCAAGCCTGCTGCTAACACCCTGGGTGCTAACTAGCCACGACAACAACTAACTTCAGTTGATTCTTCTACAGCGATACATTTCAGGCAGCACATTTCAAATTTGCATTATATTAAACAAAATTTTTCCCAGACACCTGCTGGGCTCTGTAGGTCCCACCATTATAGAAATAAAGGACTCACCTGTGTTGACTTTAATCCTTGATTCTTCTCCACGAAAGACCCCCCCACCCATTCACAGACCAAGAGGAGAAACACTCCAGTGCCTCACGTCTTCTGCCCCTGAGAGAAATCAGAGAGGGGAAAAAATACATCAATCACCAATCTGCAAACACTGAATTCTAACATTTGTATTTTTTCTCCCATGAAAATCAAGCCCACTCAATGATTTTGCTTCTCCCCTGGGCTTTGAGTGCCTTCCATTTAACGCCAATGGCGCCTTAATGCACAGGCTTACCCGGGCTTATGTACTGGGCCCCGAGCCACCAGGGGCCTCACGAGACATGAGCTTTAAAAAATTTCAAAAAAACACAGTAAACATGATGCAGGAGAGTAAAAGCTAGACGATGAAAAGGACAACAAAAATATCACATGAATCTGATGTGATTCAATTTCGGAAGTTTGGGCACAACGAGGTGAACACATCGGCTCAAACTCTTGAGGAGAAGAAAATTGCACAATACAAATATACAGTAGCTCCACTTTGTTAAAAGTTGTCAACCATGCAGCAAGAAAGACTCGACCACCCTCCCCATAATGTCCAACAAGCATGACATTCTTCGGGCCGTGGATTTTGAAGACACAATCAAGTTTGCAGTGAAGAAGACCAGAAGAAAGCGCTTCTGGTAAGAAAATATTACCTTTTTACACTAATTCTTTGTTTGTGATATTTGCAGGCTTTTAACTGAGAAGACTGATATTCTTGTGTTGCCGCCATGCACACAGGCCTACCTGGCTGATAACCTAGCTAGTTTGTCTTGACTTACTGTTGACTGTCTTTTATTGATGAGTTTCCAGGACCTACAGTAATGTTAAGGTGCCCCTGCTCCGTTTTATACAATTTTTCCCTTCTTCTTCCCTGCACAGATAAGCTCCTTCACGCTCTCGTGCCCATGAAGGGCGAGTCAAAAAAGCAGCCAATACTTCACATGATCAGTATGGTATCATAAACATCCACCACATGAGTAAGTTCGCTGCCATGGCACATACACGGGAGCTCACAATTCACTCTCGATTGACAGATAAGCCTTTTAAGAGAGGCCCTTACTATAGCTTAGCATGCACGTATGACCAAGTTAGTTCCTGAAATGCATAACATTTGTATGTATGAGAGCAACACTTATAATCCATTTAAGTGCTGACTTAATACAATAAACCAAAGCAGAGCACTAAAATGTAACCAATTATAAACTAAACAGAAATGATTTATTTTGCAGTCCTGTTTTATCTATGCTCACCTGAGCAAATAAGTACAGGGACTTAATTTTCCTCAATGAATGAATCATTGTGAGAAGTTATAATTACCAGCATAATAAGCATAGGCTGGATTCTATCATGTGTCATCTTTTCCACAATGCAACTACTTCAGTACTCAAGTGTCTGAACTGAATATGCAGAAACTGAGATCGTTATAACTTTCTTTGCAGCTCCACAAAACTTAAAATGTAAAGAAAAAAAGTCAAATTTCGATATCATTCAGGTCTTCTTGATAGGGTTAGTTAAATCAAAGCCAGTGCTCTCTGAATGAAGGGTTAGTTTTACAATTGAGGTGAAGGAGTATAAACAAACTATTGGTCCTCTTCTTTATGCCTGTGCCGCACTCTATTTTTTAGTCTGTCTTTCCTCAAACTCTCTGCTTGAGCATGAGCACAGCATTAATTTTCATGAAGTCAAAGAAAAAGTTGGAGGGCACCAACAAGCTTTTGTTCCTTAAATGTTGAAATAAAGAATTTCAAGGAGCTGAATGCGATGGTAGAAGAAAAGAAAGAATAAAATGTCTTGGGGGTATTTGGGTTTGCTGAATATGTTTGTGTGAAGTGTGTTTAAGTATGTAACAAATGCCTGTTTTCCCCCACCTCTCCTGCCCTTTTTCCTCTTTACCTTAAAGCCTATAGTTGTATGCTGTTAGGAGTATCACTTCCATCGGGCGTCTTCTTAGTGACACAGCATGGTTGCAATGTTTGTCCCCAACCAGACCATCTCTGCCTTCAGCTCAACTCATGATTTGGTTGACAGGACAAGGCTAAAGCTCCAAATATAAAAATTGTCTAACCACAAGTTGTATTTTCACATTCAGCGGGAGAAGGCGGTCCCTGGTGCCTTACACTTTTTTTTAATCCTCTTTTTTTATCATTGGAGGATTTTTCAGGCAGCATTTCTCCCCTGTTGGAAGTGCCGCTCTCTGAAAAGAGAAAGTGGAGGAGCGCTGGGGGCTCAATGGGTCTGTAGAGAGGAGGAGAAGGAGGGGCCGGTGCTGGGTGCCTCCTTTTTAAAGCCAGATTCTCCCCAGATACCTCTGTGCTATTCATCAACAGCTTTTCCAGGGCTGTGAAAAATCAATGTGCTCTGCACTGCAAACAGTTCATAATGACAGGGGATGGAGGAAAAAAAGCTCAACTGCAACAGAATTGATTTGTTTAAGTACAATAACACGGCTCTGCAGCACAGCAAGGAGGAGGCTCAGGCGCCCAGACAAAGACTGACTGGCAGTATGAAACCACAAGCAGTAATTGATAAACTGCTGGCAAAGTGAAAATCTGAAACACAGAAGCTTGTTATCTAATTAAAAGGAGTTTTTATCTGAATTACCACCTGAAACATGCACTTTGAGGATTTAGAGTCAACAGCAACTAAAGAATTAGAAAAAACATATAGTAAAAGAATATTTTATTATGCAAGGACTTGAAGTTGTGTCAAAGACAAAATACAGAAAAAAATTGCTTTGGAAAAACTGAAATTTATGTCAGAGGCATTTCCTTTTTTCCTGAGGTAGGTAAACTAACTTCACTCAAATTAGACCTAAAACTAATTTATAATTTTCCATTAAAAAAAATCTGAAAAAGGCCAATTGCAAAAAAAAAACAACTTATCTCCAAACAGCTTGTTTTGTCTGACCAACAGTCAAAACTTAATGATAATAATTACAATAATTACAACTTAATTACAATGATATAAAAAATAAACAGCAGCAAATCATTTAAGAAACTGAAATCAGCTGGTAATTGTCATTTGTGCTTGATAAATGACATACATGATTAATTTTTGGTGTAAACATTTTCTGTAAATCGACTAATCAATTATTTTAGTACAAATTCAGACACAAACACACACACACACATCTGCAATAATCATTGATGCAAGTTGCAAAGACACACACGCACACATTAACACATACGCTTTTTTGCTTTTGGCAGGGAGTCACTACATCCTGAGCCAATTTTAAAGCACATGCAGAAAGGGTTTGATGTTGCATAAAGCAAACTCATCAGAATGTTTAAAAGATGACACCAGGCTTCTCACAGAAAAAAAAACCTTTCGCAAGGTAAGATTTTAAACCTCCTGATACTGCAAAAAAACAGAAGCAGGGAGTAAATTATGTCAAGACAGGCCAGCACAATAAAACATTTCTCCCTGCCTCTTTTAAGCCGACCACAGAGGTGCGTTTATCATTGTTATTATCCTTCAGAGAGGCCCTCCCAGGTTGAATTGGGTCCTCATGGAGTCAAAATCCCCACTGTCGCTGAAGGACAGGCTCATCCCTCCCCAGTCAGCATTGGGTTCTTACTGGCTGAATAAAGAACAGTCATCCTGTGCAAAACTGCTGGTGAGTCAGATGGAGCTGGACGCTGTCCGCTAAGCCCAGGCAATAGCAGGTGAGGGACACCTGGGGAGAAACTCTCACCTGGCTCTGCTCTCATCGCTGTGGGAAAAGCTCTCGAGAGCCACAGGCTGTCTGTCCACTCAGCCAGCTCTCAGAGGCTATTATTCCCAGTGGGCCACATTTGCATTTTAACTGGTAAATACAGTAGGTTTTGAATACACATGGACATGAAGCATGTGAACAAATAGAACCGGAAAGGGATTAAAGAGGCTTTTTGGCCTCAATGAAAAAGGGAAACAATGAGCTACAGTGATAAAATAGCTCAGAAACATAAATATGCAGAGCTACTTTGCATTAGTATTACTAAGTAAACATGTTGTTTGCTCAGTTAAATAATTAATATTTGGGTAATGTTCCTCAAAAAATTCAAATGTTATTTTTTTCTTTTTTTGCCACATGCCTTTTGACAAATATGTACTGAACATAACAAAACAAAACACAATTTTAATCACACTGCCATTTTCTCAATAAACAGCAGCTCTGAAACTATCGACCTCCCATTCACCTCCCTCAGCCGTGCTCCTTTTCCACTTGGTGTTACCTTTGCACGGATATCGCGGCACCTCTTTCAGGCTGCTTCCTGTTGTTGATATGCTCGAGACACACAAGATCAACCAAGATACAAATCTCTGCTTTTCAAAAGACATCCAATAAAGACCCTTGAAGTCACAGCAGGAATGCTGGAAGAGCAAATGAAGGGATCTAGTTGGTTTTTAATGATTTTTTTAGGAGACAAACAGGTTTTCAAGATGAAAACAGCACAGTGAAGAGACATGCTGGTAACTATCTCGCCTCGTAGTTACAGTATTTATTTGCACACTAATAATGTGATTATAGGAAAATTAATGAGGGTAATACTCTGACTTCTGCAACCATCATGTATCGGATTAATTGGGTTATTTTAGTGGAAATTAAGACCGAAGGTCAAAAACTTGTCAGTCCTTTAAATGACATGTTAGGTATAGACCTTTGCAACAATTACTTACTTTCATTATCAAAGGATTTGCTTATTTTTGTTTATTAAATGTGCAAAAAATAGGGTTAGGGTTAGGGTTGCATATCTGAGAAGCTGTAAGTAGAAAAGTTTTGTATTTTTCCTTGATAAATGACTTAAATGTTCAATAGTATATAAAATGTTTCAATTGACGCATCATTTCATGCCTTAAGTTTTTATTCTGTTCATGCACCAGACATGGATTGGATGCTCATGGGCTGAATATTTAATGTTGTATGGCTAGCATTGGTGAAAAACAATGCTTTTGAGGGGCATCAGCAAAGCAAAAAGATGTGTGCTACAACAAATTGAATAAATAAACATATTAATCTGTGTTTTGTGATGTTTCCGATTGGCTAAACCACATTCTTTACGCTCATTCAACTGATTATCAAACAAATCATGCAACGTGAATCAAATATTTATCAAATGTTCCAAATATTATCCTTGACAGAAACAGTTAGGGTTACAACAGTTGAATATATTGTATGCACTGCACTGCACTGCACTGACTGACAACCCAATCCAGGTTAACAGAAGAGGGACTGTTTTCCAAACACACATGCCACTAGTCTCTGAGGGTATCAGTATGGAGTGATTACATTAGACGGAGTCACATGTTGTTGTCGGATAAAGCTATAAACACAAAGTGTATCACTGCAGTGAATGAGTGCTGTAGTGATGATTACAGGTTTAGAGATGATGATTTTTAACGTGATACATTCAGAGAGCATGAGACACCAGCCCACTTAGCTTCCCTATCTTCACTGTCTACTGATTACCACAAATGCCGGCGCCTAGTTAACCACCGCTGCTGTAATTATGTGGAGCCCCACATGCACACACATGCAAACACACACACACACACACACACACACACACACACAATCTATACAACGCACACTCTAGTGCAGCCGTATACATGTTGTGTGCCACCAGATCAGCATCACAGCAACTACCAATTACATGTCTTATTTATGCAAATGCAGGTAATTTACTTCCTGCAGTGCATAACTTCCCAATGTGTTATCAAACACTTTGCCCTCCAGCACCAATTGTTTATATTTTGGGTTACTTAAAGGATCTGTCTGTAGGATTTAGAGGCATCTAGAGGTGAGGTTGCAGATTGCAACCAACTGAGTACCCCTCCCCTTCCCCTATCCTTCCAAGTGTGTAGGATAGTGTTTCTCATCGGAAGCGCTAATTGTTGTTGGTAATTGTTAGTTGCAAGCCTGATGTAAACCACCTTTTTTGCAGGTAAGACTGAAAGTGAGCACTCAGAAACCGATAATCTGTCATTTCACAGAAAAACTGAGTGTGTGTGCAGAACTACGGCAAGTACAGTAGGTCAAAGTCAGCACCATGAAGTCAGCCTGTAAATTTTGATGGATGTTTACAACAGACAGTTTGGGTAATTTTACACTCACACCTGTGGACGGTTATCCACACATTGTCATGAAATATGTGGTGCTAGAGGCTTAGCTGCTGAGCTAACGGCTAACATGCTAGCCAACCAGTCAGTCAGAATAGCTCTCAGAGTTTACTGTGTCATGTACTCCCCCTGGTATTTTGTTCTCAGGATATGGCATAATTCCATTCAATAAAGAGTTATTTAAGAGGGTAAATAGCTCTCCGCTAGCTCATTATTACTACTTTTATATAGGAAAACTGGTCGTATGAAACCAGATTTTCACTTTAAATACCTTTATGGTTTAAAGCAGTGATCTGATGCTTGTGAGTCTCATTATTGATGGCTTCAATATTATTTCTCCTCCTCCTCCCTTCTCTACAGCATATCTTGTTTCAAAAGCAAGAGCAGCCCAAGAGGGTGCTTGTATTTTCCTTCCTTTGTTTCCAGTCTTCCCCTATCAGAGCGAGAAGGTGGTAGCAACTCCCACGAGGCAGATAGAGATAGAGGTGTAGGCTGCTGGCAGAGCGCTGAAGCAAAGAAAGGCTGCACCGTCTGACCACAGACATATAAATGATGCCCCCTACCTCCCCTATACTCTGTCCCGCTTCGTCTGCAAAACAAATCCTGTGCCCTGCAGCCAGAGATCCCTCTTTGGTCACCTGGCTGTTTGTTCTTGGTGTTTCACTGGACCAGGAGCAAAGGCTTCTTAATGTAATGGAGACAAGCAAGACAGAGAGATCGTCCTGAGCCAATTGCAAAAGAGAGGTGGGTGTAATGAGGCCTGATCTGTCACAAGAAAGAGCTACGAACCTGTATTTGCATTTTCAGCCCCTTTCTTCATTGCCCTCCCTTATCTTTTCTTCCTTCTTCTTGTAATAAGGAAAAAGAAAAAGCAATGAGAGAGAAGAGAGAGGGAGGTGGTTTGGGGGGGGGGGGGGCATATACACAGAGGAATCCAGGGAGGGGAAAGAGAGCACATTACTATTGGGAGGGAAAAATGATTAAAGGCTGAGATGAACACAATGTGCTGGTTCCAGAGGAAAGAGGAAGGAATTTCCAGAGCCAATAAGCGAATCATCACAGGGAGACCTGCCTCTCCCTTCTATTCAACCATGACCATGCTGGCTGAAGCACATTTTCTACATCTGTTCTTTTACACTAGCCTTTGGCATGTGTGTTTCATGCACATGCAGCCATTAATGGGCCTAAAATATTGATTTAAAAAAAATCTAATTATAGGAAACACTATAGATTTCATACAGAACTGTCCAAATGGGATTCCTCAAGGCTGTGATGGTTGCAGCTAAACAGGTATAGCAGCGTTAAGATGCCTCAGTTGCTGAGGACTCTGAAGGCAAAAGGCAAAAGAGAAAGAGAAAGAAAAACAATAACATCAATAATGAAGTGAAGGAGACGGGGGGAAGAAAACAAAGCCGTTCATAACAAATGAGAAAACAGGCAGAGCGTCTCATTGCAAGAACGCTAACGACAATCAATTAGCAATTGCTCATGATCTTGGGTGCGTCGGAGTATAAGGTGTCTTAATGAGTCCCATTTCCATTAGCTGCTCGACTCGAGAGGCATAAGGAGGAGGCTGCTCCCACCAGCTCCTCCATCTCAATGCCTAATGACTACGAGAGTGGATTACTCCATCAATTCCTCGCTTCTCTTTGTTTATCCCCTGCGTAAATAATGGTCAACCATTACAATGCATTAAGCGGGCCACTCTACGCAGAGCGAATGAGGGAGAAAGAGGAACACAAGTGCTCCGACGGCATCCTCCAGTGATCTCCAGGAAATCGGCTAATACCGGCCATGTGGTGGCAGCAAGGGGGGGGCAGCGAAGGGGAGCACACATCTGATGCTCTACAATTATCTGGCTGGGTTTAACAGGGAGGTATGGTGGGAGAGGGAAAGGTGAAGGGGTGCCTTATCTTATAAACACAGAATATAGTCAATCATGTTGCCTTTAAGGGTCTGTTCAACCAAATCACAGGAAAAACGATTTTTCCAACATAGTAAGGTAGGAACAAGATGAATACTTTGATAAATACATAGTAAAGCAGAGGTATATATATCCATAAAATGCTCCACAAATTGTCCCTATGTGGAGACGGGTGCTCTGACTTTCTCTGTCCCTGTCTATTCCTGGAAGTCATCTTTTCAACATCTACTCATACATTATTGTTGTTTCATTGTGTGTAAACATTGCTTCTTGAACAAAGCCATCATTTTTTTAATGTGTTAATAATTTGCCTAATCTTCACAGTTCTTTATATGCAGAAGAAATACAAACAGAAATGTGCAAACGGGTTTAGTTCTTGAGGCTCCTCAGCTCCCTGAAATATTCGTCTCCAATAGTCCAAGTCTGCAGCAAGATCTGTGACTCATCCTGAGATATTGTTTCTAGAAATATGCCTTGCTGTTAACCAGTCAAAATGTTTCATTGCTTTGAACATCACATATCAAATTCCATTCATCTTCAGTGTATTCAGTTGGCAAGAGAAATCGCAGAGACCTGGGCAAATAAAACAAAAACTCTGCAAGGCCAGATACCTCTCTAGAGGTAAGTGGAAAAATAATGTAATTGCGTAATTGGGGTAAAGTGACCCACTTTTACAACTCAACATGGCTGTTTCTTCCTTTGCAATTCATGGAAAAAGGAATGTTGTAGATTGAATTTACCTTTAATAAGAACATCAGTCTAAAATGGGGATGAGTGACAAAAAAAGTCTTATACAATTAACACTACAGAGATGACTCTATTTGTCATATGAGAGCTAAAATGTACCTCTGTTGCTGCAGTGCTTTCAGCCTGGATTGTACCAATCAATATTTCACCCACAGCTCCATCACTCTCTTTCTATTTTCCTCTCTTTCTGGCACTCTCTGGTTTACCTCTTATGTCACACTACTGGACAGGATCAAAATTAAACGCATCAGCAGAAAAACACACAAGTGGAAATGATCTCGCCGCTCCGACCACTCGGGTCATGAATTCAGCTAACTGTGCTTATCACAGGCTGCCGCTATTAGTCTTAATAGCTGCAGTGACAACCTGCCTTGAGAGAAGATGGGCTCTGCTTCCCTGGGCTCAACACAGACAGGTGATTCTCATCTGCGGTCTCTTCATGTGTCACAGTGAAGGCAACGCTGGCAGAGAAATGGCTGGCGGCTTATTGGAGCAAAAATTTCAGAACCCGGCAGGCCATTACAGACACCAGAGCCATATGTTCTTACGCACTCATTATCAATCAAGGACAAATTAAGAATTCAATCAAATGCAGATCACATTTAAACATTTCCTTAGCAGTTATCTTGAATAAGGAGATTGTAAAGAGCCAAAACACTCAGATGAGCTGTGTCGACATACATGCTAATAGGATACAGTGTGTATTAGTCCAACCAATAATGGACTTTTGAAGCTGATACCACTGTTGTAATACTCTGTGACCACAATATGCACAATACAGTACAGTGAAACAATGTGTAATTTGTTTCTGTCACTTGAGATGCTGTTTCTAAATGACCTCAAACATCATGACATCTTTGGCATTTCCATACAGATTCATTGGCCGGCATACACACCAATACGGTATATCTGTTTGAGCTTATATTGGCTCTGCGTGTTCTGGATAATTCAACAATACTACAGATTTTTGTAATGGCCGTCTATTTCAATCACTTTTATGGTCTTAATACACCATCAGCCTGAGCCATAGAGAGAAAGCCAGTCAGAGGCATGAATCACAGCTTTTACAAATAGAGAATGCATTGCTTAACAGTTTCTGAATACATCCAAACTGACAATAAAAGCAACCCTTTAAGCCATCTTGAGCGTGCCTCCAGTTCTTCACATTTCTTGCCCAGAGACTCCACCGTAGCAGATAGCTTGGTGATATTCACCTGCATGCTAGTTAGCTGGTCTGAGTGCTCGTTAGCGCAGCGCTCCAGGTCATTAATAGTTCCACTTTGCAGGGAGACTTTTTCTTGCAGTGGTTTAAGAGCAGTCGCCACCTCCTTCGTAACTAGCTCTGATATGATTGACTCGAATTTTGTCACAATTTCAGTTTGTTGGTCGTCCATCATTACCTTGATGCTGCGTAGCATCTCTTCATTAGCACTCGGCCTCTCAGGTAATTCGGGCTCCTGTTGCGGCCTGTTTCGCAGACTCATCGGTAGACTCATTTTTCACCCGGCCGCTCGACAAAAATGCAGGTTTGGCTCTCAAGATACAGGGCTCCTAAAAACCACTTGGTCACCTCGAAGTTGCGGACAGTGGACAAACTTAAAATGATATTAAAACTATATTATAATCACATTCCTGAGGAGCGACCGAAAAACTCGTCCTACATCGTTCGCGTCTTGACCACGCCTCAAAGCAACCCTTTAAAAAAGCTGAATATATGAAAAACACAATAGTTAGCATTAGCTTACCATTAGCTGCACGTGCAACAGACTTCGACTTGATTAGATATTTGTGAATGGGAGTCGTTGACCTCTATCCTTAAGTTTATATACACAGGCTTATGGCCTTCACTTTTTATCAAGATCCACATATTTCTGAATACATTGGAAGTTACTGCCTCTAATGCATCTCCTCCCACTTCACTTCTGTGTTGTCAGACCAGTGGGCATTCAACAAATAGTGATACACTTTTCTCATGGCATCAAGCACCACTCTGCAGGGTTTAATACAGACATAATCATTTATTTTGTCCAATGTGAGAGCACTTTATGACTACAGTGTAAGAGGGAATATTGTCAGGTCCAAGAAGACTACATGGCATAAGAGTGAATGTCTTACTGAGAAAAGCAATTTTTCCCTCTCAACTAAAGGTTACTTGCTGTAGCCTGTCGAGGAACCGTGCTGCGCTGCCATTGAATGGGACACGCAGCCTGGGCGGCCTGAAGAGACGGAGCGGCAAAGTGAAAGTGTTGGAGTTAGATACCTCAAAAGGTAAAACCACATGAAAGGCACACATAAGAGAAGTCAGCCTGCATCAACACCACTACACAACAGAAAAGCCAATGAACAGCCAGAGTTCCTAACAGTCCCTTAACACGAAGCCAGACAAACACTGTTTGGAAAACAAATGTCAGGACGTCTTTTCAGCCAGAATGCTTTCCCATGAGCCGGAGGAATCCTCCGCCACTCTCTTCCACAAACGGCTGAGCTTGTGACTGGGACCATGTCAACATGTTGCTCCGTTTAGACAGGGGGAAGGGAGGAACTACTTTGATCCACTTTGAGACATGTCTTCCTTTACTGTCAAGATCCGGCTAGAGTTTCCAGTGGGAGAGGAGATGCTTGTGCCTCCAAAGTGTGGCTTAGGCCTTTTTTCTCTCTTTTTTTCCCTGTAACAACAATGGCTCTTCAAGCTCAAATAAGATGAAAGTGTTAACTAATGAAGGCAAGTATGAGGAATTTGATTTAACTTACAGACCACAAAGAGATAGTAGCAGTAGCAGAACGACACATAAATATGACAAAGTACAGAGGTTCTTGGGCAGAGCAGTATGTAGCTGCAGATCTGAGTGTAGAACAATGGGAGTCTGAGCTGATTTCTGGCCTGAACAATGGCAGGATGACATGGAGCCTGACAGACACACACAGAGCAGCAGGATCTACACCGCAGACAGGAGAGGCAGCTTCACAGAGAAAGAACACTGCCAAAAAACATCTCCTCGTCTTCCTTTTCCCCTCCTTTTTCCAACATCTTTTATGTGTTTTGGCACCTCTGGCACTCATGACTCAAAAGTGAACATTCAAACGTTGAGCACAAACTTGAGTACAACCTTGTGGAGGGAAATGAGCCTGTTGGTGCGGAGGTAAATAAATCTAAAACTGAGGGTATAAAAAAAATGAAACCTGATTTAATAATGCATTCTAAACATGTGGGACACTATGATATTTATTCTAGAGCTAGATCTGGTTTCGATGTCTGTAGTTTGAGAAAAATAAAATAAAATGATTACTGGAAATACAAAAAAAAAAGGTAAAAACAATAATAATACAAAAAGTTCAAGAAAATGCTAGTATTAAATTCAGGAGGTGATGAAATCTCTTGTCTTCCATATGCCACTGAAGTACTCAAAGTGCCCTTCATTATTAATGTCCTCTGAGCAGGACTTGAAGCAGCTTTGCTTCTCTTATCAATCATTCATCTGCTTACCATTGAAAAACACTCCGATCCTCCAGTGTCAAATCAGACTTGAAGTGGCTAAAGAACCACAATCTGAAGTCTTTATTTTTAATTAAAGGAGCTAGCATGAGCCTCAAACACCTGCTCTCAAAATGATTAACAATGCTACAAACTTGTGGGGATCCAAAGCAATCTGTATCCTGCCAATCATTTACACGGCAACACTCAGGTCTCATAAATTAAGAATGGGATGTCAGAGTCTGTTTGTGCTGGCTTCTGCATGTGTCCTTGTGTTTTGAAAACACCTCACATGATATATAATAATGTCGATGCTACTCTTATTATAAAACAGATATAAAAATACAAATGTGCATTAAGCCTGAGCCGCCACCTTCTCACCTTGCAGCCTGTCTGAATAGGATACCATTTCGCTCGACTACAGCCGGCGTTTGGTTAACAGCAAACATAATCAAACTTTGTGGTCTGGCTCTCTGAGGAGCGGAATTGAAAGCATATCGTGCGGAGTTCTTCGGTGGCAATCTCCAATTACCTTCTGCGCGCAAGTGTTCACTGCGCTGGAACTTTTTCCATTTCATTATTACATTCAAGCTGCCCCCGCCGAAAGCCAACCAGCGGTGGCAGCAGCAGTAGCAGCACAGCAGACCGTGTCATCCGTGCACCGCAGGGGGGACCTTTCCAAGCTGCAGTGAATTCCTCGTTTTGTCTGGAAAAAGATTTATGTCTATACAAACCACAGGTGCGATGAGCTAGTTTTTTTTTTTAAACCGCCACAGTGAAAAGGGGGCAGGGCAACGCTCAACTCCCCCTCGGCTATGTTTGTCACAATTACTCGGTAGGTCAACTTTCCCCCAGTCTCATTAAGAGGTAAAACACTAAGGCTAGAAAACCCTTCTTTTTTTTGGTTTCTTTTACCCCCGCAGGAAATGTTTCAGCTTGCTGCTGTCGAGCTCGAAAAAGCCACTGATGCAATCGTTCTCCAGCCCTGACAATGGATTTGGGGAACTAGAATGAGGGATTATTTGATGCAACTTCCATTGAAGAGGCCAATTCAGACCGACCAATCAATACTAATCAACGGGGAGATGACAGGAGATGAAATTTCCTCTGCTGCAGCCAAACACTCATGCATCAGGACTAAGAGCCTGCACTTAGGTTCTCTCACTCCTCCTCTCCCAAATCCAGTGGTGGAAAGTAACTAAGTGCATTTAGTCTAGTGAATGTAAGGGTATTTGTACTTTACATGAGTATTTCTATCGTATTCTGCTTTTTCTCCATTATATTGTAGAGGGACTTACTGTCAATTACCTTTATGTGAAAGTTACAGTTTCTAGTTAATTTAATTATTTTATATATATTTTAAAAAACATAATCTAATTATAAAAAGATGCATTGTTACAGGTTAAGTATGTTTATTAGCAAAACCATTATCAGCCACAATATTAAAATGCTACGCACTATTTTCATATAAAACGCCCTTCATAAATAGTTTACAAATTAGCTTTAACTCTGACTAATGGCTTTATTTATGCTTTTAAATTATTTTTAATGTGTAATAGACAAGTAATAAGCCGTCAATAGGGACAGCTTGTCAAAATTACGTCCTCATCCAGTGTAACGTGCTTTGAGTTTTTAGTTACTGCTTAATTTCATCAGAAAAACTACTCCAGTGGATAGCTACAGAGTATTTGAACTAAAGTCCATTTTGTTATGAACAAAAAAAGACGAAAAGCAAGAGAATGAGAAACACTTGTCTTACTGATACCACTAATATAGATGAAAACTTAAACCCTAACCCTAACTTAAAGCTTTTCCAATCAATATTTTTAATACTGAATTAACATAATGTCAACATGTCAATGCTCTGACACATTTGTGGCCCTATCAGCTTCATCAGTTGACGATGAGTTAGTGACAAGTTGCCGATGCCACCAAGAGGCAACTCATAATGGAGTACAACACTGTGATGTTGCTACTTTTCCTTAACTAAAAGCCCTGAATTATTCTTCAACTCGTGCCCAAATCTCATTGCAACATGCTGCAAATTATTAATCTACGGCGTTATGTTGACTGTCAGGCTCTGAAGGAGTGAGTACGGTCTGCAGAGGGTGCCTTTCATCTGAGGCAAGGAACAACAAAGAGCAGCAGCTTTTTATGTTAACACAGGAAACGTATATTTAATGAGACAACCACTGCAATCTCCGCTGCCATGCTAAGTGAGTCTGACCCCACACCGCAGCTAGCACAAGCTGCCAAACAACAGTCACGCCAGTCTAGACCAGGCCGAGCGGCGACGGGGGCCTCCCGAAAAGCTCTTGTAATGCACAAGGAATTTGGTGCGGTTTCCTCGGAGCAGAGAGGAAACGCATGAGTGAGAGTAAAGAGGGAGCGAGATCCCTGTAGAGGTCAGAGCACGTCCCCGGAGGTGTCAGGGGGAGTAAATGGGCATGACTGCAGAACATGGGGTTACACCCGATCTCCCCTCTCTGTCCTTTTCCTCTTCGTGGGGTGCCTTCACTGACGCGCCTCAGAACGAGGAGCAGCTCGGCTCCCCTCGCATGCCACGCAAATTGAAACAGGAAACGATTGTCAGCTTTGGGTGAAATCACCACCTTTAATAGAAAACAAACGAAAATCTGACATGAAAGAGGGAGATCTCTGGGAAGATGTGAGGATGGAAGGAGTTGCATGTCGGAGGATCAAGCTTGTTTGATGACTGTAGAGGCTGCTGCTGGTTCTCTGCACGGCTGGCTGAAGGCTGACACTGGTATCAAGGCCCATGAATATTCAGTGGCCAAGTAAATGAGGCAGATAGCACTTGACATGTTTAACATCCACCTTTGGCACCTTCCCTCTACAAAGCCAACAAGGTGAAGCAGCAGAACAAATATGTTGGTTGTTTGTGGGCGGTAACAATCCCTGCTGATTAATTGGATGGTTTTCCAACAAAGAGAGAGGCGAGTGACATCAAAATAACCTGGACTTGGAAAAACAATCAGATTTCTTCTGTGGGATTTAACTTGATAAACTGCTGCTTTTTGGAGACTGGAATTAAAATAAAAACGCCTTGCAATATGCTGACATTTACATTCTTAGAAAAACATGTTTCCCTCTACTATAATCCCTGCTGGTATCAAAATGTTTGCTCTCTAAATATTTACCAACCAAGAGTCACATCTGAAGCCTAACACAGGCACCTTGAGACTTCTTTTTTTTGCCAACTGTTGTGTCCCAAAGGAAATGCAGTGAAAGCACTACAGACTATCTTGCAAGTGAGTAAACTCTCTGAGCACACAACGCATTCCTCCAACACCTCAAACAACTCTGAGGAAGAAAAAAAAATCTGCCACCAACAAACTGCGGTGCTTAAAATCGCTCCTGTGTGAGAGACGGGTGAGGATTCATCTGGTACTGCATATGCAGTTTTTACACAAAAAGGTAGGCAGTAGTAAATGTATTACTGTGATAGGCAAAGTAATGTAAATATTGACACTGTGACAGTCCTCGCCACCCTTTATCCACTGGTCCTGTCCTCTTAGAGCCGTTTAGCATCAGTACTATTCCAGTTGAGCTGACTAAAGGAATACTTCATTTTTTGAATATCAAATACTCACTGCCTGTAGGCTTGAAAGGTGGCTTTAAAAGTTTGTAGTATCTTTATTCACTTGGAGAATAGCCTACATGCTTTTCAGAGCCACATTTCAAGCTAGCAGATTGGACAATAATTCAGTGGAGCATAGCGTTAGTTTGGACAAAATACTGAGGTCAAGCATGCATAGGCTGTTGGTGATCAGCTCCTTCATCCATGCTTCACTGTCAGTGGTTCATTCACAGCTGTTTGGCTACCAGCTGATTAGCCGATGAATGCCCGGTTATATTTATAAAAGGTGTACAGCACAACTATTATAATGTTCTTCTGGAGCTCCCTCCACCTTCCTCCACCTTATGTGTATAGGATGTATTGTTTAGATTTAGATACTGAAATTTAGAACTCTAGTGCAGAACAAGAACTCTTCCCCACCAAATATACCTACACAATCAATCTTTCCATTGCCAGACGTGACAGTTGGGTTTTGAACCATTAGTCAAAGACATCACACTTGACTCTGAGGAATTGTCATTTTATAGGCCCAATGATTCATCGTTTAATCAACAATTAATATAATCGTTGCAGCCCTTAATCGATTTGTTGTTTGGTCTGTAAATTATAGAAAATGCTATAAAATGTGTTATTTTGTCCTGATCAACAATCCACAACCCAAAGATATTGAGTTTACTGTCACAGAAGATAAAGAAAGCAGAAAACATTCACATTTACGAGAATTTTGACATTTTTGGACTAAATATTGCAGCTCTAAATTCCAATTAATATTAACTTCTTACTTATTAGCATTCAGTGGAATCGTATTGTGTTAATATGAGAATTTGTTGTTGTCAATCTGCAATTCAGTTCAGTAAAAAATATTCTTATTTAAGTTTCTATATTGCACAGTTCTAATCGACCATGATTACTTGATACTTACTTGAAATATTCTTGGTTAAGTATTCCTTTCAATGTACTTTGTTAGATGCATATAAAAAACATTCACAATCTGAGCTGTAAATACAACATGAACACAAAGGAGCCATCGGGAGAACCCTAACCAGCTGTGTCTCTGCAGCTTCAGCAAAGCTCCCAGCACCCAAATGAACTGAGAGGTTGTGTACCACTGAACACCACACAAAGTCACAGACATATGCACTCTAACCTCCTCTCAGCCCCGCCACCACCATCACCCCACCCACTGCTTAGTGCACCCTGCCTCCTGATAAGCTGGTTTGCCAGGCTTGCCAGCACAACTGATGGCTCCGTTTGCACAACTGCTCCATTGTTGCCATGCAGAGTGGACAACTGCACTTTGGACCTTTCAGTGGGGAAAGCCTTTTATTGTGTTTCCCTTAAGGGCATCCACTGTGGTTTATCTACAACCTGCCAACCATACACTTTAAACACTGCATTAAGGATATCTAAGGATAGAAAACATAAACAGTAGCCGCCACATATCCTGTGCTGCCGCTATTAAGTACAGTCAGTTGCATGGTGGCTGATTTTTCCTGGAGCTTGAAAAGACTCATAAAAAGCAGCTGAATTATCTGTGTTGCTGGAACCTGATCCACTGCCGGCTGACCTTTTCCACAAAGCAATATTAAACGTAATAGTTGGGCTGAGTTAAGCGATTGCAATTTATGAGTCCATTTAACTTGATTCAATATTGGATGACAAATGATTACCTCGGTGAAGCAAAGCTTACATACACGAAAGTAACCTTGCCACGCAAAAATACAGAGCTTTATCAAACTTAACAATCAGCTCAGTGTCTGTCTGCTGCAAGTCTGGCTCAGTGGAGGGTTGAACAGAATTTTAAAAATGCATGACAAAACTAGAAGAAGAGGAAGAAGGAGAGGTTGCATATTAAATATCCACAGATATCCTCATCTTTTTGGCTCAAACTCCATTAAGCTGAAATTGATGTGCATTGAATAGATGTTGCCTCTGAATCTGGTCAATTGGCCAAATGGATTAAGTGTATCAAATCCATTTTCCTGAGTGCACTGAGGAAGTGTCAAAATGAAACATTTTCAATTTAGCCCCTTAAGGTCCAAGATTTCCTCATCCTGCTGTCGAACAAGCAGCTTACCCTGCAAAAACAGGCTGCAACACGTCGCTAAACGTAGCCCGAGCTTTAAATTAGCCCGACACAATCCACATATTTGATTCACTGTGCAGTCAGAGAAAGGAGTTACATGACTTTCAGACATCCAGTTCAGACTATAAAGAAACAATGTAGCCTACTTTGCACACTCCTCACTACTCTCTTTCCAGCCACATCCTCTTGGATTTTATGACTCTGGTTAAAATGCAACCATTAAATATTCATGTGCAAGGGCTTTCACCCGTGAAGCAGTCCCCCACCCACCCACCCACCACCACCAAACCCTCCTCCTCCTTACTCCAAGCTTTGGAGAAAGTGAGAAACTTTTTGATTTTAACTGACAGGAGCTAAATATTAAAAAAGAAGCTTTGGGGAGTTCGACTAACTCGAGACTACTCCTCTACAATATCCTACTCCATTGATATGAGCCTCGCCTTCTTGGCTTTCATCCTCATTGTCCTTAAAATTTCAGACTGTAGTGAGACTGTTGTAGAGTAAATTAACATGACAATACAAACTGTGGAGATTAATGAAAACAAATACTCAGTAGGCGAACAATGGCATTATGAAAATTGATGGTTGACAATCATCCCAAAGAGAAAAGCATGTTTTTTTTAGTCATCAGCAAACAGCACACCACATGCATCATAAACTATATCTTTGAAAAATATTGCTCATTAATTTTTCACTTGTTGTCTTGGCTGTTTATTATGCAAAATATTTCCTATCAGCAGCAAAAGTAATGACAAATAATTCATACTTTCCCTCTTAGAACTCCTGGCATGTTAAAAATCCATAAAATACATCAAGTTAGAGCATCTATAAAAGATTAAGGATGAAATTATGTCTTCAGGTATAGACAGTAGCATAAATAAGGCTGAAATGTGATTTTGCTGCATTGAACATTAGGGAAATTTTTGGAGCTTTATTTGAGTAGATGTGACTCGCATACAAATCAAGGGATGCAACATTCAGGGCTTCTCCAAACAAGTGATTTCGTAGACAAATGAAGCAACTGCTCAGACATGTGAGGCTCTCTGTGCACAAGGTGGCAGAACGCATGTATGACAACTTGCCACCGTAAGTTGATTTAACTGCCGAAAATTCATGAGGGGAGAATAAAATGAAGCCTAACAATAGTATTGTTGTCTGCGAGCGATGGAAGGACGAGCGGCATAAAAAGTTCATTCATTCTGAACTAATCTTTTTAGTGATTTGGGAGTAACGATTCGTGCCACTCACTAATGAATGAGGGGCTGAACTAATCATTAGGATATTTATGAATAATATTGTGTCAGCTGAGCTGCTGCGACAACTAAGTGTACAGTCAATCACTATTTGAGTTTGGACGTCGACTATATGAGAAGCATGCAGAACCGAATACTCTTTCATCCGTCACCAGAAAGCTCTCCTGCTTCAGCATTGAGCAGCTGATTGAAATGAATCAAAAGGATTTTTTTTTTAAACTTTTTGCTGCACTAGTTTAAAAAAGACGCCACTTGCCAGAAACAGAGTCAAACTTTCCATCGCTGCTCATCGATGTCTTTGATCCCAGACAAATAAGAAACAAAAAGTGGAGGATGGCTTGTGAAACACTGGGGCTTTCACAGGCATTCTTCCTCTCTTGGAAGGCTGCCCGCTCTTTTGAAAAGGGTTTTTTTCTTCAAAGCAAACGGCGGTGACATTACCCATTCTCCTCCCAATTAAAATTTATTGAAAACATCCAGGAAACACTGTACAGCTAATATCATCACAACTAGCCTGTCAAAAACAAACAAATACAGCGATCACCACAAAAAAGGAATCCTTCGCTGGCCCTTTGAGTTCATAACCAGCATTTAATCCGCTGTGATGATTTACAATATGACAAGTCAGGCAAAATTTACTGTGACGGATTGAATGGGACCCAACATAAATATAATTACGGCTCACATGATCTCCACCTCCCTCCTCAAAAAGGAAATGTCTGCCGACGGCACACAAAGAGGCGGCAGGAGACACTGCCTTGGGTAATTTGTTTTTTCAATTTGCTCCTCGAGATCAGCTGATACCAAAAAAAAAAAATGAAAAATCCAAAACAAATCCACAGAGTGTCATGGATTTATCAGTGTTTGAAGTGAAGAGGCTCTAACATCAGGTATGTTACTTGAATGAACTGCTGGATAACTGCAGCACCCGAACCTAGACCTAGTGTCATTTGAGCTCAAATATTGAAGGTCAACTGAAACCGCGGGGCAACAGTGTGTGGTAATTCTTAAAGATAACAGCTGCAGCTCATAATTGGAGAGTGCATTTTGAAGATGGATGCTTTTAAATGATGTAAAAAAAAAATGTTTTAAAAAAAGAGAGAGTGACAGAAGGGTGAGTTGGCATAGTACCATCTTATCAACTCAGATTTGGCTATAATTTAGTCCTAAAAGTATAAAAGGAAAAAGTATGAGGAATATCTTAGTCAACTTGGTTCAAGATCAAACACAAACCAGAAAAAAATTAACTTTTGACAAGTTGTTCCAAACAGATGTAAAACAGCTTTAAAGTCTTTAAATACAGAAAAAATTGACTTGATAGGAAATGATCTGCAGTGTGCACATGCTGTTGAAGAACTACATTAAATGTGCAGAATCAAAAGGATAAAAAAAACACAAGGACAAGCATATCAGGTCAAAGTAATATGAAAAAAGGTGTAAATATGAAGATAAATTACAATGATATATAGCAGCAACTCTCCAGCCAAAAAAAGAGTCATAAACTCTGTGAGAAGTGGCAACACATAGGGGTAATTCTCCAAAAGAAACCCACTGTGCAACCCCCCCCCCGGACAGCCCAGATTAGGTTTCACATTCCTACCTCACAAATAACACACGCATGCACACGCACGAGCGAGAGAGAGGAGACAGAGAGGTGGAATGAGACACAGACACTTTTGTTGAGACATTTCTGACCCCGCACTATTTCATCCCGTTGACGATGTTTACACCATGAGTCAAGCACAAGGATATCTTCTCTCTTGTTCTTTGTCCAAGATGTGGAAGGATCCACCACTCCCTCCCCTTCCATCACTCTTAAATCTAATGTAACACACATTAGTGAAACCAGCCATACGTCCATGGTGACACGAAGGATGCTGGGCCCTCTGGAGGGCTAGCTCTCTCTCTCGCTCTCTCTCTCTCTCTATATCCCCCTCTTTCTCTCCCTCTCACCCTCTCCCTCTCTCCACATGCCAGGCACATCACGGGCGCAGCCTCACACCACAGCGTCTGTGACTCAAACATGCCCTCCTTTTAGAGCAGATGGTCAAAAATAGCGACCGCCGTCAACATTTTTGTAAGCTGTGGGACCCGTTGGGCCAAACAACATTTGCCAAGAAGGAGTAGGGGTGCAACATATATGTGTGTGTGTGTGTGTGTGTGTGTGTGTGTGTGTGTGTGTGTGTGTGTGTGTGTGTGTGTGTGTGTGTGTGGAGAGTAAAAATAATCTGGTCAGTTACAGCTTTTCTCTGTTTGATACTGACAAAGTGAGAACACCCTGTTGTTAGAAACGAGCTTATGCAATCCACACCTATAAATAGGAGTGTGAAGTGTGTCTGCATATGTGTCTCTCTGTGTGTTTACATCCAGACAACGCTGCCCAATTCATTAACATTCATCAGCAACAGTAATTGTTATGATATTCCTAATTACCATTAGTGTGTGTGAAACCCCCGCTTGTTTCTCTAACTGTTCATTTCCACCCCTGAGCCGCTGCTGAGGACGGGACAGCCCGGCAGCCACCGGATGGGGGAACATGAGGAAACAGACAGGACGTGTTTACAGAAGAGTTATTTAAAGTCACCACTGGGACAGCGGTACACGTGGTTACACAATTTAATTTTTTTTTTTGCTCACCTACATGCTGTGTCTATGCATGTCCTGAAATCCTGCAGGTCATTCAGAGGCACATTAACAAGTGTACCAACTTTGTACCAGCTGGTTGAATTTTTAGGCTTATGGCATAGTCGCTACATGTCTTCGTTTGGCAAACCATGTATTATTATATTCAGAATAGTTTTAGAATTTCAAGGATACAAGAACCATGTTGATGAGATACTCTATAAATAACGCAAATACAAAAATAAAAAGCTAATAGTCTTTTGTTTCTTATTTCCATTTTCTTGTTCTGAATTTTGGCACTGCAACTCCCATCATGCTTTGGTAATGTAAACAGGAAGTGTAATGTTGCCATGGAGTTATTGGGCTACACCTGAGCTCAGTTTTTTGATACTACATTTGTTTGCATTGCGTTGAATCTGCACCATGCAATGCCATGACGCTTTAAATATTAGCAGTCCATGTTTACTTTGTTACTACAGACTTTGATTACTTAGATTACATTTGATACTGAGGAAAGAATAGACCGGAAATTATAAGGCGTTTCCTTCCTTATTTATCTGATTTTTGAGATAATTTTACGGCTAAGTTCCAGTAGTGCATTCCAATTTGATGTTTTCTCATATTTGTATTCTCATTACATTACTTATTCACATAGCGTGCATCAACCGGATGCAAGGGGTTAATGTACTCCACCCCATTCACTGCTGAGACTTCTCTTCTGGTCTTCTTTCACTGCCCACAGCTGTCACGTCAGTGTATCAGCTCTGGTTCGTGATGCATGCCTTGCACCTGGGTAACGGACCGCACACAGACACCGTGTTAGAATGAGGGTACAGTGTAAGCTGACACACGGGCTGTGGGTGTGGTGTCACCGCTGTCCGCGCTTCATCATCACTTAGACAGTTTTGTTTGGGCAGGATGAACAAAGTGATATCAGGTCACAAAAGAGGGAAAATCACTGCTGAATGTTAAGGATTCATCGATTAGTCAAGAAGGTGGTTTTAGCTTCTTTTGCTGCTTTTCTAAAATTTGTAGACTTTCATAGTAAATTGAATATCTTTGGCAAAGGCAAAATAAGACATCTGAAGAACTCACCTTGGGCTCTGGGAACTTCTAATGGTCATTTTCACTTTAAATAAGATACCTTTTTCTAAATTAAATTATTAAACCAATAATTAAAAAAATCAATAGATTGAACAAAAAATGAAAATATTTTTGGTGTAGCCCTGTAGTGTGACATCTGTAAGCCCCACACTTCACCTTCATGCTTCCCATGAACCCGGCATGTCCGTGATACTACTGTTCAAACTGAACAATTGGCTGCTGTTTAAAATAGAATTTGTATCACTTTATTAAGCTTGTATTTGTCAGAGATGGAACCAAACAGGGAACAAAAAAGGAATGTAGGCAAGTGGAGCAGATCTATCAGCTGTCAGTGAAGGGGCACTCTTTTCTGTTAAAGCAGTACTCAGGAAAACAGTTTTTCATATGAAGTCTGAACAATGATTGATGACAGGTATTGGGCTGTCAATCAAATGTGATCAAACCACGCACTTTCATTTTGATTGTTGATTATTTAGTCACAAATGTGTGTTTTAGAGAAATACTTCAGATTTGAAACCAAGTTTTAAAGAGCTCTAAAGTGCAATCAAAGCCTGTAAGAATAAACAACCAGAAAGCCCTCTTCGCTCCGGGTCACCTCAGCCTTTGCCACAGTGAATATGCAAAGGAAAACAGGCGAAATGCAAATTGATATTTAAATACAAGCCTCTCATGTGTCGACATCTGGCAATAAATGAACGAGAAATGGCACAACATGTCTTGGATTTTATCTACTTGTGTTTTTTCATCTTGATAGCAAACTTGAAAGCATCTTACATATGTGTTTGTAGTGGAGTGGATGGGTGCAAGGATGGGGGGTTGTTGTTCGGGAAAGAGATTACCCTCAGACCTTTTCTTTGAGAGAGGGAGAAAAAGAGAAGGAGAGAGAATGGGGGAAGGACGTTCCCTGTGTATTAGTAAATCCCAGTTAATTTTCCCTGTCAGAGAACAATGAGATATGGACCCCCGCGGGCTCTGTTGAATGTAATTCCACCACTTGCTCAGAATCACCTTCATTACTCATCAGAGGTGTGGATCTCTCTCCAAAAAAAAAAAAAAAAAAAAAGGCTCCAAAGTGCACACTAGACATGGTGATGCTTCAGCAGAGCCCCTGAGGAGTCTTTCCGGCGCCCATCTTTTTTTTTTTTTTTTTCTTTTTTTTTTTGATAGTGAGATTACACCTCTTGAGACATTTTCACATCTTGAGAGCAGCTGCTAGTTTTCTAAGTCTTCAATTTTAAGAAGGAAATATGTCTGCCATGCAACACTATTCTATGCTACAAGATTTGACAACCCTTCAGGGTTCCCGAGTTGGACCTTGTTTAATTTATAGAAGCAGAGACTTTGGAGAAGCCGGATGCTATTCATGATTCAAAGCCTTTCATTTACACTTAACACTGCGATGCAGTGCTGTGACATCATCTGCGTATGTTTTTCACAGCATGTCACATTCAACATGCATGAGCCAGCGACGGCTGGGGGCCTCTAAAGCTCCAATTACTGTATAACCATTGTAGGTTAAGGCTCGCAGATTGGATTGGATCTAGTTTTTTTCCCGCTCTTAACTATCATGTCACACTCACACATGCCTGTTTAACTCCCAAAAAAATTTAAACAAAGTACTAATAGAATTTTAATTACATTTAATTTTAAATTCAGTTTACATGTCATCAAGATCTTAGATTACTTTGAGCACAAATAACTATTCTGACACTAGGGTTGCAACTATCAATTTATTTTCATTATAACTTGGTGTATCAAATGCCAGATAATGAAAGATGTCCATCACTAGTTCCAAGAGCTAAAGGTGATGTCTTCAAAATGCTCGTTTTGTCTGAGCAACAGTCCAAAGATAAATCCAAAGATATTCAATTTTTTAAAAATAAAATAACATTTAAAAAAAAAGACAGCAAATCCTCACATTTGAGAAAGTGGAAGAAGAAAAAGTTTGGCATTTTTTCTTATTACAGTAATCAAGAAATCAATCCGTTTCAGCTTCCGTGACATTCATATCCTCTAGAACCCTGTTGGTCACTTTGAGCACTAATAACAAATCCTGCGAATAATTAAGATTTTAAATAGAAGAGGAATTTCCCGGTTTACCAAGCAAGCATGGGATCAAGCCAAAACTACAGTATTTAGACCTATTAATCACAATGTGTGTGTGTGTGTGTGTGTGTGTGTGTGTGTGTGTGTGTGTGTGTGTGTGTGTGTGTGTGTGTGTGTGTGTGTGTGTGTGTGTGTGTGTGTGTGTGTGTGTGCGTGTGTGTGTTTTCTGTTCCGGCTAACTTCCCCTCCAGCATGGCTGCAGCTGTAAGAGGAGGCAGGCCTATTGTTCAGACTAACAAGGGGCGCAGAGGTCACTTGCATTTTCACAAGAGCTTTGCCAGAGGGGTTGGGGAAGTAACCGGCACACTAGTCTGTTTGGTATGGATCTACACTAAAGCTTTTTCTATAAAGTCACACCATTCCCAGTCTATTATAAAGGGGGATAGATTAGATTAAGTGAGATTATGCAGAGAGGGGCTCCCTAAAAAGAGCAAAAATAACACACTCAGGATTTAGCAGGCGAGTCAACAGTGGGATTAAGCCAAAAGGACACGTTCAAATCCAATGCTAATATGCACAATGGTCATCCTTCCACAGGCTCCACTTATAAGTGGTCTCAAATGTTGTTGCTTCAAATTCCTCATCACATTTCACAAGCTGCAGCAGCAACAAAAATCTGACTTTTATTATCATATTTTCATCGCAAAAATGAGATTAATCTTGAATGTGACAAATCTCAAAACCAAGAATAAGTGGTATTTCTTTTTCTCTCCATCAAATTGTCATGCCTGTCTTCCCCTCCTGTCAAGCCCTCTCTGCACGTACAGTTTGTACAATAACAACTCCTATCACCAGTGCAACCGAAAATATGCGCAAAGTGGTTGCACACTCTAACATGATTAAATGATGTGTGGTCTGGCCTCACTCCCAGCACCTCTCCCATCCCTCGCTATGCTCTGTATCTCCCTCCTGCACGAAAGCAAACACACACAGATTCCCTTTCCCTGAGCTGTGTTTTGAAAATAGAAGCTTCATATTAACAGTCAACAGTCAAGCTGACAGGTACAGTCTGACCATTCTCTCCGTTGTAAAAAAAAAAATTCCCTCAGTGGATATCTGCACTGTACATGTTACTGCAGCTCTGTGTCACTGAGGTGCAGCGTTACAAATCATCACCAGCACACACATGAGGAATGCTAAATAACATGTGTGAGGAGAATACAGTGGTATGATGTAGTGCAAATGCTTATTTTGTTATCAGCTGTGGTGGAGGAAGTATTCAGAGTCGCAAGATATATCCGCGCCGTCACAGGATGACTAACGGGACAGGAAAAAACCTTGTTTTTCTACACAGTTATGTACATTTATTCTGGCTCTTGTAATGGTTACTTATTTTTCTTGTGAAATAGTCACCGTAAAATATAAGAAACTGAGGTTAGAAGGAAAAATAACTCTTTGGCGAAACACATAAGCAACTTGTCACATTTGGTTGCAAGTACATGCTGCATCATTTTAGGGGCCACAAGCCAAAAAAGTTGGTTGAATTGATAACACGGTGTTATATATTTATAGACTAGTTTTGTATGTTTAATAATATGCATGTTTAATAGTATATAGAGCTGTCAAATGAATCAGAACTGAAGTAGCAGAAAATACATCAAAGTTGAACTTAAGTGCAGTACTTGAGTACATGCACTTAGTTACTTTCCACCACTAGTTATTCTAAACAATCTCACTGCCAAAGACATGGCAATATCAAAATATAATAAAAACACACAATATGAAAATGAAGTGCTGTTTGACAACAATGTAAACTTCATGATTGAGCTACTACAACTGCCTGGTGACACACTTCTTTACGGGGAGCACCAGGATTGCCCAGAACTCTCCTTACTCATTGAAAATAGCCATACCAGCAGGGTGATTCATCCCAGGAGTTTATTCTGTCAGGCACTGGCAACACAAAAAGGACCTTGAGCTAAACCTACACGAGCCTCCCACAAGCTCTCTGACCACTGGAGAAGAGCAGTCAGTCACCTTTTCCCTGTAAGAGTACTTAAGAGGGCTCTCTGTACGCAGGAGCTGCTTGCCGCAAGTGGAATTCCCAAGTCGAATCGATAAAATTATGACATTATACACCATCAAACAGCCGTGTTTACTAGCTACTTAAGCACACATTGTTGGTAAAAAGGCAGCAAATCATTGACAGAGGGTTTAGCTTTGCTGCTATAATGCAGATGAAACAGAATGAGATGTTGCACAAATCTCTAAAGTCTATATAATGCTGCACACTGTGTTGTGTTACCAGACAAAAGGAGCATCAGATGCACCACATGGACAACATTTAAATAGGTGAGGGTGGCTAGTTGAGACACACAGGCTCCAGGTCTCCTCGCAGGCTGGCCGGCAGTGCTGCTGGAGGTAATGAGGCCTCTTGTGTGTCCTCTCTGATCTGAGAGCTGAATAATTTCCCATGTGGCACAGCCATTTCTAGCTTCCGCCTTTACTCTCACCTCATCGGGTGGGTGGAAAGGCGAGAGCGAAAACTCCCACCCAGCCCTGAAAAACGTGTTGCCATTGTCAATCCACAGTGCCACACACAGACCGCGGGCTGGCTGCAGTCCAGGCAGAGAAGAAAAAAAAAAAGATTTATTGTATGTCAAACATGTGAGATTTAGTTTCATAAAAAGTTTAGCTTTATTTGGAAATTTTACACTTCATTTTTTAGTGTTTGCTAATCTGCGTAAGAAGCATCTGAATGTTTTTTTTACTGTTTAATTCTGCCTGGCTTTATGCTGACACTTTTCATTGGCCAGAAGGAAACTCAGAGTTAATAAATGGTCTACTTCAGCACCCAGACACACGTGCTGGGTTGCAGATCTCTTTTTCAATGTGTCTTTTGTTTGACGGCTGGTGTTTCAACATCCTCAACTTGAATAGAAGAAGGTCAGCCTGGTGGGGTCTGCCCCATGGTTATTCAGGAGCCCAACCTGGGGCCCCACAGAGGTGGGGTGACTGGGAGGGAGAGGATGGGACAGAAAACCTCCTCCTCTGTCTGACACCACCCTAATATATGAAGCCACTGGAAGTTTGAAGTTTCCCTCCGCACAACCAGAGCTCAATCAACGTTTAATCACACGTGCCATTGAGTGCTTGCGGTGCATGCAGATTGAAAGTGCAGGGATTTGAGCAAAGACCAGGTGCATAAAGACGGCAGCTTTCTAGTTTGACATTGTTTCCAGTCCTGCATCGGAACTGTAAAGTTGTACAACCATCGGAGATTACAGGCTGAGAAGTCTGTCAGTTCAGAAGGCTGCAGGCGGCAGCTATTAAACCCAACAAGACCCTTGGATTGCATGACAGAAATGTAAACAAGCAACTGAGGCTGCTCAATAACTGGTGCCACCACAGAAGTTTAACACGACCCTGAGCTGCCGGGTCCAAACAACCGACTGTGGGGGAGACCTTCGGATGCTGCGGCAGCTTAAAGCAGACAAGAGGAGAATGAACTTTTCAGCAACATAACAAAAACAGGAAGAGCTCTCCTGGACATCATCAAAACAAGAAAAGAAACATCTGCATGTTGTCTGTTTGCCTGCTTGCTTGATTCTCTAAGAAGCAGAAAAAGGTGCATGTGGGTATGAAAGAAGAACACGCTCCCTCTGCCTCTCTCTCAATGACAATGGATTAGGAAGCAGATCAGGGAGCAATGTCAGACTTACTTTTTCCACTTGGCCATGCTGTTTGCTTCCTGGACAGATGTACAGCAAGTGAAAAGCAGCTATATACGAGAGGCCCCTCTCCAATCCCAACTGGTTCCATATTCAGACAGCAGGAATTTGGGGAGTCAACTTGTTAAACCCTCATGAAGCAGTAATGACCTACAGCAGCAAGACAACTCCAGGCTGTGGCATATAAACTATACTGTACGCATTCATATCTAATGCTATATCCACACATGTGCCGCTGCTGCTGACAAAGTTCAGACATTAACATTTTTAATGACATTTAATGAACAATCCTCGCACTGCAGTGACCGCTGCCTTTGCCTTGTCCAGTTATATGCAGCTTGCACCTCAATTCCACAGCACCATTAAACCCAGATTAGACAAACCATGTGCTCTGTGCAAGCAAAAAGGTAAAAAGCAAGATCTGTAGATGCTGCACACGCACACACACAATCACACATACACAATCACACGCACCGCGGCATGATTCATTCTGCAAGCAAAATGCATACAGGCTGCTACAATGTAGCCTCCAAGCCCCAACGCTTAGAGATCAACGAGGCATCTGTTACTAACGAAATACACAACCTGCTTAACAGCCCGCCGGTTCAATCCCGACGGCACAGAGCGGCGTGATAGTAAATAAAAAGCTGCGGTTTATTATTACAGCCTCCGACGTGCTCCTCAGTGCCAGTTCAAGTGGTCACTCTATTGTTGAGAAACAATCTGAGCCAAAGTGGAAACAAAACCTTCCCGAGACAAGAGCCTCGCAACGCCACACTGGAGACAAGCAACGTTAAGTTTGCTGCTACTCACCGGGTTATTAAGCGGAGAAAGTCCTCGGTAATTTTCGGCTCTTGTTTTTAAATATCTTCCCCCCTCACGGCCACTGAGAATGGGCTCAACGTCAGTGGGTGAGTAACTGAATAGACTCGGGGAGAGCGCAGTAAGTTGGAGTGTCAAATTACATTGGCTATTCTATTACCAAAGGGACCCATGCTCGGTGGCTGCTGACAAAATGTGTCGCGGATTTTACACGGAGAAGCCATCAGGAGGAGAGAGCCGGGAGCGGAGCCGGACTGTCGCTCAGCAGCCATCTGGTACACTGCGTCTGCGGCTGGAGAGACCCGCTCACTGACGCTGTGCTCACCATATCTACCGCAGTGTGGGGATACACGCTTTTAGGAAACGGAAATATAGAATATAAACAAGTAGTTACACACGTTAAAACGGAAGCTGTGTGTTTAGTGTGTATCTGCTGATTGATCAAATGAACGTAACAACGTATAATGCTAATTTATTGTAATATTAAATTAACTAATTATTATTGGTATACTTATGGTATCGAGCATATTGTTTATAGTAGACTTTTGACTAAAATTATAGGTTAGGAGTAATATGTCAACTTAATAGCTTACTAGTACCTGTAGTATAATAATATATAGTGTATATAATACACTCAAAGCATCAAAAATGTAATAGGCTATGTAGTAAAATAGTAGGTGAACAGCGAATCATAATTTTTTTTTAAAATATATATATATAATAATTGAAAATGTATAATAAATAAAACTATTACAATTAAATAAAATGTAAAATATGACACCTTTTATATTTACAAAATCACAATACGTTATTATAATTTATGATCTGAATGTATTAATATAGCCTACTAACAACAAACGCACGCACTCGCACGGGCGTACGCGTGCGCTGCGCTCCGGCGATCCGCCCCGGAGCTGACACCACCCTCCGTGTTTTGCAGGTCGCCGCTCTCTGATGGAAAGCTCTGAATAACAAAGACATGTTTGAGAGCAGCAGCGGCATCAGCAGCAGCAGCAGCAGCAGGCTGGGCTGAGCGCTGACGTCAAGGAGCCATGACTGTGCCAAGCAGCATCCAGACTCCAGTTCACCACGCACACACACGCACACAAACACACACGCACACACTGACCCGCTGCTGCCACTGTGGCCTCTTTGGAGACACCCCTTGTCAAAAGTTAGAAAAACATCAGCCTGTGCGCTGTGATTGACTCCTCAGAGTTCAGATGGGTTGGAGGTCACAGTAGAGTTTCCACTCTCAGATAGTTTTATAATTTTATAGTAGAAGTCACAACACAAGTGATACACTCTGCTGGTGTGTTTGGAGTCCTGTGTGCCCCTGCTTTCTGGCCTGTGCATCCACCCCAGCTGTCCTCACTGGAACAATAGGCGCCATTTGTCCTGCTAAAAGGTGACAGGAAGCATTGATTTCAGCCTGTTCCAGGCTTGTAAGCCATCCCTGAATTGGCTAATGTGAACATTTCCCTCTAACGGAGGTTGGAAAATTTTAAGCAATCATGATGCACAGTAATTGTATCAGGATGCAGGACCTAACTTTGGATTCCAGGATACCAACACACCCAATCAATTTTATCGAGCTGTTAATTGCAATAAAGCCCTGTAATGCTCAATAGGAGATTCTAGTAAGGTGCAAATAGCTGACATCTATACAAAAAGGTAGTATTTAAAGACAGTTGTAAGCAAAGAACAAATTGGGAAACTGCATTTACTGTTCTAATTAAAGCCAGCATACTTAATTATTTTAGAGTTTAAAGAGTTTTAATATAAGTTTTTTTACACCACTTGGCTTCTAATCATAAAAATTGTACGTTAAGTTATTCATATACTCCAAATGAAGGCTGTAGAAGATGGAGTAAAGTTAAATATACTTTCATCCAGGACAGAAAATTGTAAATGCAGCCAAGCAGCCATTTAGTGCTGTCACAAAGGTAGGAATTCCTAAATTGTCAGCCATTAAAGAGCTAGTTACTCATTCACTGATTTGTCTCAGGCTACTTAAGCTTGTCACCCTCAGCTAGAACTATTTTATTCTTGTATGGTTAAATGTTTAAACCACCAAAGTACTTTTCATTAACCTGGTTAAGTTCAGGGTCATGACATGACAAAGATGACAGATAAAAAGTCATAATTTTGTCCAGAATAATTGAGTATCATAACATAACATCTTCCCTGTAGTACTCCACTGCAATGTTTCCAAAAGGATCGACCTTTTTAGACCTGTGATCACACTATGGTGACACCTTCTCTTTCAAGATGATGATGTCATTTGTGATGTACGCCAGCACAAGGCACACTGATCCAAATATAGAGGGGAATTTTCCTTATCACAACTGGGTCAAGGAGAGTGAAAAATGGTCTGTTGGTTAAATGCTTTAAAACTTGTATGTGCAGGGATGTTCAACATGTTGCAGTGCAGTGCATCTGTGGGCTCTAGTGCAGACCGAGTGTGACATCAGATTTACCCGACATGCTTTACTGCCAGGGATGTGCCGGTCCGGCGGTTAACATTGTCACCACACAGCAAGTACACAGGTTTGATTGCTGCCCTTTTTGTGAGTGGAGCCTCTGTATTCATCTCATGTTGACTTCAGTTTATTGTTATTTCCTTTTCCCGTCCATCACAGTAGATTGAAGACCAAAAAGCTTTAACTCTCAAAGAAGTGCTATAGAAAGTACAGTGTCAATCAGTGTCATGATTTAAAGCTGCTCTAATCAGTATTTTTAACAACAACAATTGAAATGATAAATGTGAAAAAGGTGTCACTTGTTATGATGAAATCACAGACTCTGCTGTTCCCCTTGAGTGTTTTAGCATCTTTCTGTTCATCATTTTGGTTTTACGGCCACAACTTTAATGTTTTGGTTGAGTCTTTCTTCAGCACCCTCAGGAGTTTCTAGAAACCACAACAAAACTAAAAATGGTATGAATATTGAACTTATATTAGCCAAATAGACTCAACCATGATTCCAAGAAAATGCTTATGTTTCTTTGTGTCTGTTAAATGTATAAATAGGCTGTTCTTAGCTAACTCATTAGCCAGAATAACTCAACAAAGTGATAATACAGCTTTTTGTATCACCCCCAAGTGGCCAAAAAAAAGGAATGCAGGTTAAATCATACAATTTTAGAAATCTATATTTATATTCTAGCACTCTCCTGGAATATCTTTACCTGATTTACATTTTTAACTCAAACTGATCTCTATAAGACCCCCCTCCTGATGAACCCACTCTGTTCTGATTGACCAGCTCTCTGCCCTTCAGAAGATGTCCACCAGCCTCACAGGCTACGACAATACGACAAACAACCCATGAAGCAAACTATGGTAGTAGGATTTTACTACTTTTTCTCATTCTTTGCTCAACATTTAAAATGCATTTCTATATGTTTGAGCTGAAAATCCAGGCTGAAATATGAGAGTGGACAATGCAAAACACATGAAAAAACCTTAGCAACAGAGACTAAAAAACACAAAGAAAGCACAAAGAAAGCATAGCATAACATCATAACAGTTTGTAACAGAAAATCACAAAAAGCATGATATGTATCCTTTAAGCAATTGCTGATTCTCAGTATATTCAGTCTGTTACTGGTTTGAACTGTTTTGTTTATGTAAAATTATTTTTATATAAGCTCATAAGTTTACAAGGTCAATAGCAAAGCAACATCTGCAACAGAGTTATCGCAAGATGTATTTTATTAAGCTAAATAACAAAATGTAACATATCCTAACTAACTAACGAACGAAAGATGTGAGTGTGCCTCCCAAAGAATACTGGATGATAGGATTACAATCAATGAATGAAACTTTCTTTTTGTCTATGCTCTGTTACATTTCATTGGAGGGATTTATTTGTCACACAACCCTATAAAACCCCATATTGTCTTGTACTTATGACAAAGTAATTCCAGCATTCCCCTGTTCTGTTTCAACACAAGTTCTTTGGCCAGATGGCTGCCATGAAGATGAATTGACTATAAGAGGCAACACCAGTTTCCACTCATTCTAGTTTTGTTGAAACTAAAATTAAGATGACAAAATCAGCAGCAGTGAGTCAACGTTCCTACCAGATTTTGAGTTAAATCCAAATAAGTTAGATCAACTTTTTGTTAAAACCCTGAATTTAAACGACATAAATATTCTTGCATGTGCACATTGATGCTTTGCTTTTCATTCTTCTTTACCGTCCTTTAGAAAAACACTCTTAGAGAATTACAAAATGCATCATCGATGCTGGACTTGCACCGTGTACGTTCTTTTTCTCCTTACATAACAACAGCACAATGTGATCTTTGAAAATGTTGGCAGTTAGATGTCTGTGTTTTCATTTACAGTTCCCACCTGGTTTATGAATGAACAACCACCGGGCTCCAGAGACCAGCCCACATCCTCCGCAACCAACCAACCACTGGCTGTCTTCCAGTCAAAATGTGTTCACAGTATACACTTTGCTTCGCTGCAGACAGACAGCTCATGCTGCTCAGTGGTATGTCCGAAAAGAGAAAAAGAGATATAGTGTTGGAATCAAACATTCCCCAGAGTCTACTTATTACCATGTATAAGAGCTGCATTGGCATATTTTGCTTCAATTTATTTTGCTGAAACACAAAAATGTGAGTTAAATTATTGCCGGAGACTGTCAATGGATTCTGTGCTTTCACTTTACCAAGCCTCTTAGCTCCCTGCGCGTCTTTCACCAAACAACTGTGTTATTGGGGGTCTGTTGTGTTATGGGATTGTGTGTGACCTGCTGACAGTATTGGAAACTGTGCAGGGGAGTCTGGTCAGCAAATAGGATTGCAAAGGATGGAGGGAATCAGTAGGGCAATGAAGAGGAGGAGGAGAGGCCTTTGCAAACAGAGGGACAACTACTGCTTTATATTTGACAAAAAGACAGGGAAATGTGTTAAACCCCATTGATTCTCATTACAGCAGGAGAGGCAAACAGAAAGAGAAGAGGCATACCGAGACAGGTTGTGGTGAAACCTCCTGATGGTTTGCCCCTCCTGTTTTACGTTAAGATAAAAAAAACTAAAAAAACAAAAAGACTACAGCAAGGGTGAGCAACACCAGCAGAAATCTGGCTGCCGGCACCCCATGCTGCTCTGCTTTTGGGGGACCAGAGAGCCAATCAATGTGTGCTCACAAAGGGGGAAGAGCTTTCAGAAAGCCAACTGTTCCCTTAGGCCATGAACAATGAAGATGTGGGAAAGACAGAGGGAGACAGTGCAGAGAGAGAGAGAGGCGAGAGGGTTGACAACATGTTTCCCTTACGACTGAGAGGAATAACATGATCACTGCAACACTGACATGTACCATATATAGCACTGACTATATGATAGCAGCACAACTATATGGATTGCATGTCTGTCAGTTGTTCAGTTGATGCACCTCTTTGGTCCAGACTGAGATATCTTAACATCTACTTAATGGATTGGCGCAATTTTCTTTTTTACACACGTCATGTTTCCCAGAGGATGAATCTCAACAACTTTAATGATCCACTGACTTTTCCTGTTATGCCACCATGAGGTTGACATTTGTGATTTTAAGTGAAATGTCTAAACAACTGATGGATTGCCATGAAATTTGGTGCAGACATTCATGCTTACGTCAGGATAAATTGAACAACTGAACAACCAAATACGTCACTTTACAATGTGCACTCCATGATACATAGTAGTTTTTTTCTAATCTGGTGCCACTATTGGTTGTAATCAGCAGGACAACATCATTTATCTGTGCTTTCCAAAACCGTTACAAATCACTGTTCAAGAAAAAAACGGTTCTATGACATGACAGCTCTATTGTTAAGGCCTGGTTAGGTTTAGGCTAAAAAAACAACTGGTTAGGTTTAGGGAAAGATGTGCTTCTCTCTCCTATTCTTCCTCTCTCTCCTCTCCACCCCAACCGGTCTAGGCAGATGGCCGCCCACTTTGAGCCTGGTTCTGCCTGAGGTTTCTTCCTGTTAAAAGGCAGTTTTTTCTTGCCACTGTCGCCAAGTGCTTGCTCATGTGGGAATGTTGGGTCTCTTTAAAATTTAGAACCTGCTCTATGTGTAAAGTGCCTTGAGATGACTTTGTTGTGATTTGGCGCTATACAAATAAAGATTGATTGATTGATTGATTGAAAGATCAGAATTTGAGTTCAAATGATGGAAGACATTAAGTGGTTAGAAATGTGACACTTGCTGTTATAAGTGAGAATCAGTCTACTGTTGCTGTAGATGCGTCTTCATCTCAACTGTGCCACTGCTCCCAGTCATAATTACTATGGTCGCTAGATAGCATCTGTAACTCTATATAGCTATACAGTATGTCATTTTATGAGTGACAGTCTCAATAGTTTTGCTGATCCCCTGATTTTTCATCAAGCATCAAAATTTTAATTTGTATTCATGACCAAATGCATGCAAAACTAAAGGAATTCTCATCAACATCAGCTTTACTTTGTATTTTGTGCTAATTAGCAAATATATTATAATAATATAATATTAATAATATAATATATTATTATGTTAACACACAAAACTAAGATGTTGAACCTACTACATATCTTCATTGTATAGATTAGCTAAGCACAGTCCAGGTGAGTACAGTTTGTAAGGTTTTTTGTTATAAATTCCCCTGACGACATCATCATACTCAATAGGGAAATGTAACAGAAACAGCAGAATATATAGCATTTTTACACTGTAAATTGCCTAGATGATTAATTTTCCACTGAGTGCTTAACTGATTAACTGACTGATCATTTCAGCACATACTCTACAATAATGAAATATAATATAGCATAATATTGGGAAAAGCAATTCAATGTCTGGTATTTTGGCTCAACAAATGATTTAAATGACTATTCATTTAATTATTCTCTGTTGAATGACTTATTGATTATTCAACTACTTCAGGTTGTACTCAATAATGATAACCTAGGAATATTTTTAGGAGTGCCCTTCAGTTATTTGTTTTCTTCATAAACCACTGCCATGTTACTGAACCATACTGTATGTGTGGGCTATAGATGTTTTGTCATGCACGGGGAATTATGTATAATTTGTGTCAAACAATTCCTGCGTGGCAGATTGAGCTCACCGTGGGTGTTCCACTTAATAAAATCACTTAGTGTAACAATCCTCACCTTGACATCTCGCTGTTGCTCTCAGAGGAAAAGGTTTAGGTATATTGCAGTGCAGTGAAGACTTTTGTTTTCCTTTTATGTATTACCTGACAGGAGGTTAACTAGCTATTTCCAGCCCCATTATTCTCCTGTAACTCCAGGGCAGAGTGAAAAGTCAATTATAGTCAAAGCATACTGTGTTTGTCAGAATCCCAGGCTTGTGATATACTCTGTAGAGTCATTTTCTGCTAAATGTGAATGTTTAATTATCAGCAAGACATTATAGGGTTTAATGAGATGCCATAGCAAATTGCATTGGAAGCTTCATACAAACTGATATGCCAAAAAAAAAAAAAGCATCTCAGCAAGTCGGTAGTTCCTCAACAATATCAGAGCTAGTCTGTCCATGCTGTGACATTTAAGTAAGATGCTCTCCTTATCTTAGAGGATGGGTTCCAGCTCCTCAGCTGGGAAATGTCACATGTTTTTTAAGGTCAGGTTGAATCTCTTCAGTTATTTTTCATCAAAGGAGCTTAGCTGAGTGATTCCCTCTTATGATAATGTGCTTCCACGACAGGAATCAACATATCGACATACATGATCTAAGATAGCGTACGTCTACAGTGTAATTTAAAAGTGAAAATACAACCTGTTATAAGTCATTAGGCCTATTATTTTTCTTGCAGTATTTCAGTCTACAGCCATTTTTAACTTTTTACAGAATAACTTTAAAAAACCCACATAGAGCAGGTGTGAGCTTGTTGCAGGTCTTGCTTATAGGTGACAGTGTAATATTGATAGCACAGTGAGAGCTTTTCCATTAGAGGAAAAAAGTGAGTGCTGTGCCCCTTTTTTGTGGCTGCACTGCATTATGGCGCACTGAAAACCTGGTGTCGCTGCTTCTTATATCTCTTGTGTTATTGTCGTTGCAAATTGGTGAGTGCAGAAAAGAGCTCTTGTGCTTCAAAGGAGGGCTTTTACAAGGAATTTTGCACTAGAAGCTTCTGTTTATCACTGATGTTTCAGAAACTCTAAAAACGGATGTCATTCTGAATCTCTTACTGTAAGCTGCGGTGCACCACCAGGATCTTATGAGGGTTTATATAAATATTGTCCCTTTGCTTTCAATGGACCAACTGGCCTGGGACATGTTAGCTTAAGGTGCAGGGGGCGGATGTGAAGGAAGGCAGTTAGCATCTACTGAAAAAGGAGGAATTTGACTCACGGTAGCAATTAAGTTGACTTATTTGCCCCATGGAGTTCACCAGTAATATCTGTTTGCAGACGCACAGATCCTCACATGCAGACGCACACATGTACAGACACCCTCATGACAACATTTACTTCCCTCATCCACCAGTGTGTTTGGCAGGGGTTGCCGGGCAACAGGCTGCGTAAACACGGCACCTGACATGTCGAAAGAGAGAGCAACCAGGCGCTCAGGCACTTGTCTGCATAGCTTTGTCTACCTCTTACAAACATGCATGCAGAAAATAAAAAGCACTCTCCCACACATGTACATGGAATAGTTGAATCCTTTTAGAAATGTACGAATATTTTTAGTTGACATACTTTATCTTGGGGGTACTTTTTGGATCCTGCTGGAGGTGCCACCGGTTCTTGAGCATTGAAGTCAGATGAATGAATTTATTTTGAAAAAATTATTTCAAAAATAAACTGAATGAAACTGAATGATATAGGTTTACAGTGTTGAATATCAGTAATTCTGTTGGAAAACCACAGCTATTATAAAGTGCAGTTTAGATATAATGTGTGTTTGCGGCTTTATCCATACCACTATTTTCAGTGAGTGCAGAGAGTTGTTCCCTGTTTTTTATCTGGCCAAACGCTTTCAACATCAAGGTCAACGGCAGCTTTATTATCATGTAAACAGGTAGCAGAGCAGCAAAATGCAGTTGTAGCTCTCACATATACTACTGTGTGATACTGTAGTGTATTTCAGGAAAACATAACATACTGTAGTGGCAAAACAATACACAAAAAATCAAGCTTTTCTGTAGATATAAATGAACATTTGACAATAATGTAGCTGCAACTGTCACAACATAAACTGTGAGGTTCTGAAACATCAGACATATGCTAGTAAAAGATGCACTGCATAACAGGGCTAAGTGTTTATTAGTGATTTCAAAGGGGCAGCAAGTGAAGTATATATCCAGATAGTTGAGTATTTGCTGTGCAGCATGTTGGCCAGAGCTGAAGTGGGTGAGAGGAGTGCTGTTCGAGTCCTCTTCTGAGGCCATGTGAAGGATTTCAAATGGAGTTTAGGAGTCTCACAACAGCAGTAGATACTTGTGTATCACTTTGCAGATAGCAGTAGGGTGAACAGGCGGTGGATTGATTGGTGTCCTTAAACTCGTCAGTGGGCACCTTGTTTTAGTGTCACTAATGGTGGGTAGTGAGGTGCTGATGATGTTATTTGCTGCACAGACTAACAATCCTGGACCTTACAAGTGCCAGGTTGCGATGTGGCTACGAGAATACTTTTGATTGTCTACAAAATCAAAACTACTTGCACCACCTTAAACAGGAGGAAAATGATAAAAAAAAGAGCTGGCATTCCTGGTGAGTTCTGACACACACACACACACACACACACACACACACACACACACACACACACACACACACACACACACACACACACACACACACACACACACACACACACACGCGTGCGCTGTTATGTAAACAGCAGATAGGAAATGGTGGCCTGAAGGTTAGAGAAACAGGCTCTCTAGATCACTGGTTCAATCCCTGAGTAGGCAGTGAAACACAAGCTCCTGCACCTCCTTCACCAAGTGCCCTTGACCCCCAACCGCTCCAACACCAGTGGCCATCAGATCAGACGGGGTGCAGGTTCCAGATGTGAATGTGTGGAACTGTGTGAGTATGACTGAGATTATAGCTGTATGGGCTAAATAACCATGGACAGCAAAAACATCCATATCCTACGCTTAAAGAAATGTTGTATTGCAGACTATTTTTCAAGGTTGGAGTTTCTATCATATCCTCCATGATGTTTATTTTCTCAATTTCTTGCCTCTTGACGAGCTCCACCTCATCTCTACTGATGTTGTTGTAGTATGTACCTTCACTCTGTGGCCTTAAAGTCAACTTTTTATTTTATTTTATTTTTTTACTGATTTTTGTGTCAGTGTGGGCAATTCAAGGAGAGGCTTTCCGATTGATCTGTTTCCTACAAAGGACAGAGTTCAGAAACAAGATGGATTTCATATATCAATTATCTGATGTGACTCCTCCTCTTTAAGAGGATATAGATTTTCTGCCACTGATTCGAAGAGTTAGGTAGGGCCGAGGATCCCTGCTTCTAAAGGTTGCACCCAGTGGATTTTCTCTGCTCAGTAGGATCACAGACTAAAAGGTTGCACTGTACTGTATAAACTTTAAGCTGACATTTATCTTTGTGGTAGACTCGAAATCCTGTTTTCCAACAGTAAACCTGAGTGCTAATGATTTGTTTCGTCTTAAGCGAGTAAGTATAGTAGCAGTAGTAAATATTCAGGAGGACTTAGACGCAGACTCAGACTTTCTTTATGGTCAACTCATCCATATACATGTATACGTTTAGGATGAAAAATTGTTTCCCATGAAGGAGCCTATGGTGCAACAGCTGAACAGATAAGTCAAGACATAAAATACACAAGCTAAAACATAAGGACGTGAACTAAACAAATCTGTAAACTCTATAAACACAAGGACTGTGGTGCAAAAACCAATAAAGACAGTAGTGCAAAGACGATATAATAATATATAGTTGAGGAGCCTGACTGTCTAAGGGGAAGAAGCTGTTGCAAAGTCTGGTAGTCATGGCCTGGATGCTCCAGTTCTGTGACTGGTTTGAGGGAGGTTCCCATGATCAGCTATCCTCACTATCTGCTGAAGGGATTTCTGGTCAGTGATGCTATCTTCCCATTTTGACCTGATGGATGTGAGTCACTCATCCCATTTCCTCAATGTATTCTGCAGCCACAATGTGGAGAGCATGCAGTGTTAGCACCATTAGTGTGCTAGACTGTCCACAAATCATCTCCTTAGTCCTTCTATCAGACTCCCTGCATTTGGCCAGTGCTGATAAGGCCCCGCCAAAATGACCAGGGGGTCACAATTTCACCACTGAAGTCAACGGCAGAGATAGACCACTGTGCCCATCAAAGTGTAACTCCAGGCTGTCTCAGCAGTGTTGTCATTTCTCAGGCAGTAGGATGCTTTCAATTAATCTGAAAAACGTGGAGTGAGCGATAGCTCCAGCAGTTGTGAGGGCTGAAACTCCTTTTGGCCTCTATTTCTAATACATTGTCAAAACATTCAGAAGGGCTGAATACAGTTACAGAATTTCACATCTCAATGGAGTGTCAGTGGTGATTATTCTGTTTTGACAGATATTACAGTAGAATTAATCTAAATGGGATAATAGGTGCAGTGAAAAGTGCTAACATGTATGATATATAGCATGTCTATATTTGATGTGAGTTTGTACATTTCTAGACTGTTAACAATGTTGTGTTTAGTCTTTATGCTTTGATATTTTAAACATCTTTTAAAAATAGGTTATCAAGCCTATAAGGGAATGTCATGGGACTTGGTCACACCCATAGACTGTATATAAAGATGTAGCATGGTGTGACATCATCCATTGGCTTGCACTGGAGCTGGTTTGAAGCCCAGAGTTGCTGCTTATGGTTGGCACCATATTTTCCGTTTGGAGCCAGGACCTTCCAAATATGGAGTGTGAGGTGTTGCCTTTCACACTCTGGAAACACCCCCGCTACCTCTGTCTGATACACTAGCTTACTGGGAACACTGAGATGTGTAGACTTGGGTTAACATTAGCCACTTCAGCTAAATTATGCTAACAGAGCAGATATCATAAGTGACATTAAGTGTACTGAAATATTGTGACAATTGTCCAGCTCACCATAAGTTCAGGAGCCGGGAAAAGCAGCAGGAACTGTCTTCCCTGTCAATCAACACCCACACAGCAGATATCACAGCAACTATATGTCCTCAAATTGCATTTAAAAGAATTATTGACTTATTATTGACCATCTTAGTCCAGTTCAGTTTTCTGAATATTAATTGACAAGTATATAATATAAGGTTAAAAATAACATTTAAGTAAATCTCATGACCCTAAAAACATAAAACAAAAATTAAATCATAACGAAAAAAATAGAAATATGGTCTGCCCAGCTACTCTAAAATGTTTCAGGATAGTTGTGTCTACAGAACGCTGAATTTAAGAGATTTTCAACTTCTTTTTTAAGAATAAAGTCTTTGCTGTATCATCAGTTACGTTTTGTGTCACAATGTATTGCAGTTTGCCTATAGGGCTGAAGATAATATGTTAATGCCATAGTATATAATACAATTTTCTATTTAAGCCCTTAATCATGAGGGATTACATGTGCTTTGTAACAATTTCACCTCAAAGATCATTCTCCAAATCTGTAGATTACTTAAGGATTTAAAACTACATACAATGCACTAAATGACTTAAATATTCATAAATATTCCAATACTAGGTCACAAATTATAAAGCAAGTTATTGACAAGATGAGCACAATTTCAAAGAAGACATTGTTACCTCATAATAACATCTGGCACGAAACGATTGAAATCATTCTGCAGAAGTTACAGCAGTAATGAAGGATTAAACAGAATTAGACTGCTCTGTGTGTGTATTATCATGGAGTAGATCTCCTGTGCGTAGAATTGATTTGTAAATACGTTCTTGACAATTCCTTTCAAACTCAGTGAAATAAATCCCAGACCAATAAGCTGCTGGCACAGACTTCTGTTTGCCCGTGACTAAACAAACAGGAGCTGGAACATTGAATTAGCCTCTGTTTGGTGTGTGTGTATGGGCAGCAAAATGCAGCTATTACTGTCATGTGGACAAGTTAGAATTCAGCTGAAAGGGATGTTGTTTTTTTTCTTTTTCCCTTTTTTCAGTGAGAAATAGGGGGACAATTATATTTCATCTGTTCTATGTGTCCATACTAAATATTATAGATAATAGATAAAGATGCAAATTAGTTATGTTAAAGGGTTGGTTTGCCCATATTACATCACTTCTAGTGGTATCTACAATGGATGTTGATGGAGGCAGCTGGATTCATGAGATCAAAACATCACAAGATCACATCTGTGTAACAAACCATCTGGCACATCAGGTTAGAATGAAACTGCTTTCCATTGAAGAAATAGTCCTTATAAGAAAAACTGTGAGGTCTGAGGACTACACAGTTGCCAAGAGAGCTCAATGCACTTTGACTTGAATGTATAAACTTTAAGATTTTTATTAAATTAAACTCAATTTTTATGGTTGGCTGCAATTTGACAACACTTATAATCATCTCTTGCACACTTGAGCATTCATCCTGACAGGTGGGTTGGTGCAGTAAACATGTGCTAAAAAGCTAAACTAAAGAAGGTCACTGACCTCCTTCAGGTATATATATATACACCTGACCTCTGACCGTATATATATATATACCTGAAGGTATATATATATATATACCTGAAGAAAGGTAATGAATGTAATGAATAAATGTATTTATTAAAGTAGCTATGTGGAGCAAGTGAAAACAGTGTGTGGGTGTTCCCTTTTATCTTTACAGTAGATATTAAGAAACTAGATACAAATACAGATTATGCAAGTTAATCAAGGAACAATGCATGTCCATCACAACACAACAGAAATTGTGGAGTGACACAAAATAGTGATGAATATGTTGAGTGCTTCTTTAAAAATAAGATAACAGCGGTCATTTTGGATTCTACTATTACTGGAGATATTTGCAATTTTTATAATTACAACAACCTTATTGTTGTTGTATCTTTAAAGCATTTAAAAAAAACTTTCACCTCACTGCTAGATAGCCATGCAGATAATTTTTGTTATTCACATGGCTATCTAGCAGCATTTTATAGTGTCATGCTTCAATTTTATACATTCTTTTTTCTGTCATCCTATTTAAAATGTATTATTTTATGTTATATTAGTTTATTTGATTTTTGTGTGTGCATGTATGTATATATCCCATGCTCTATTTAATTTGAAGTTTGATTCAGATATGTGTGCTTTTTGTATTGCGTCATTGTTTTTGGATGTTGTATTTTATGACCTTACCAAACTAAACCTATATATAAACACATAAAACAAAACTTACTTAGCATAAGAAGAACTGATGGAACAGCAGTTAATTAAAGTGATATTAGCAGAGATATTATGATGAAGTGTCTAAATAACAACAGTGAACAGCAGAAAGCCAACCATGCTTGCATGGGGTCCATCAGGACACTTGACACTACACAAGGACATCCTAAGGGCACTGCGACAACCAGAGTGCATGCACACGCACACACACACACAACCACACACAGACACACAGACATGATGCTCCAAACCTCAAGACCTCAGAGAAGCTAAACCATCCTCATTTCAGCATTATGTCGGTGCCAACTGTCAGAGGTGCCTCTTGTTGTTCCATAATGATGATCAAGCACTTCAATCCACGAGGATTTTCTCTTTTTTCTCCACCGCCAGGAGCCCTGTTTGCCAAATGATAAAAGGCTTTTTATGATCCTACTTTTCTCTTCCTATATGTATTGTTTGACATATGTTGTCCCCTATATTTCCCTGACCCCTCCTTGAACCCAACATATCCATTTAATGCAGTGGATAAACGGCGTGGAGCGGGTCTCTGCTCTGGGACTTCTTGGCTCTCTGCTCGGTGCTGAAAGAACACTTATCCCCACTCACCCACATCAAATTCATTTTCTGGCATTGACGCGGAGCAGCACCGTGGTCAGATCATTTTGAGTCAAGGTAAACTGCCAATAGAACATGCCATGAAACAAGATGAAACATGAAATATGTTGGCACACAATGAGCAATGTGTGTCTCCTTTGCAATCTTCTCCTAACTTCTTCTCATTTTCTCTCACTCTCAGTCACTTGAGCTTTAGTGGCGCCATAACCCCCGAAAGGCAATTACCATGACAACAGCAGTCAGGATTTGCACCACAGTAATTAGTGTGGTTTAAAAAAAAAAAAAGAAAAAGGAGGGAATTGTGTGTTTTTGTCTGAGGATTGATATGACACACATCAGAGTGTAAGGTGAACCTGTGGGTACAAACAAGGAGGAAAAATATAAGTAGCGCATACAAAGAGAAAAGCAGAAGGTAAGCTGTATCAGGCCAGTGTATTAAGCTCTCCATTCATCACAATGATGCAGTAGAACCAATGAATTTAGCAGCACATCTCTGTGGAAGTGATGTCATGCTCATGTCCATAGTAAAAAATGATGGTGGAATAGGGAGCACTCCTAGTCTCAGCAGGGCTACAAAAAAATCGTAAAACATCATCTGACGAAGAGACTCTCTCTTCAAGTATGTAAACAGTGGCTATGGCCCTTGATTCCTCAGTGGGGAGAGAAAGTGGGAGGACATTTGTTTTCTTTTTTCTCATTCTCGTTGAAATTCCCAGTGTAGTGCATCCTGAATCTCATTGCCCTGGATAGCAGCTTGTTGGAGGTGTGTGCAGGCTCACCACCGGCCTTGCTCAGCCGCTGTAATAGATGTGTTTGTTGCTAAGTGGCGGTTGTAATGGGATGCTTGTTTGCCTTGCTCGGTGCACTTTCATCCTTCACTATAGTGCTAATGCCACGCAGCAATTTGTCTCACGGCGGCACAGCTTTCCAGTAGGCGAAAAAAACAAAGACGCAGGGAGTTGGGCGACATCTTACGCTGTGTATGTATATTTGAATGTATGTTGTACATGTGGGTTGAGTAGCCTATTTGTAGTCATCTGCCACCAAGTGGGGGTAAACAGGCCATATTCCCTTCTTCCTGAATCTATCGTTCCTGCTGCCTTTTTGCAGACAAGGTGCAGGTTGCTCAGATCCAGAAGTGTCCCCCGTGGGTTGCAGTCCAGCACTGAACCGCCATATACACTGCAGTGCTCCATAAATAGAGGAGAGTGAGAGATGGACAGAGGTGGAGGGAAGGGTAAAGATAGCACCAGGTCTCATCCCACACACTCACACTGTCACTGGCCACAATGAATCATCCAATCACGGATAATCTTCATCGCCAGGCTCCAAAGACACATCCCTGCTGCTTTCTCGCAAATGCTCTATGCACAAATTCGAATCCAGAGGGCCCTTAGTGTCATGTACAGTTATTGCTGTTGTCAATGCATCATTCATAGGTCTGAGTAGGTCTTGGCCCTTTACACAGCATGACCCAAGGTCAGCCTGTGGTATCATGAAATATTCAACATCTCTCAAAGCAGAGACAGACTACTTTAATTTTTGGAATGATGAAATGAAACTCTCGTTGTTACAGTATCATTAAAGACTCTCTGGTCGCTAATGGCAGATGCTGTAGCCACACTGGTGCAGTCACTTCAGCTGTGTTTGTGTGTGTGTATATGTGTGTGTGTGTGTGTGTGAGGGGTGGAAACACTCCACGTTGCCTGTAAGTGACATTTAACTTAATTAGACATAATCATCGGATGGTGCATTCTTGTGAGTCGCAGCCACGACCTGGATATCTGGATTTGTGCAGAGAAATCCTGAGTATTATAGAATCAGTAACCTTGTTTGCTCAGGAAATGTGGAGTTTTCCTCTCATATAATAATTATCCTATAGTCTCGGGGGAGACATATGTAGCTAAGCGTATTTGCACATGATTATTATCATGACAACACAAATAAAATTGGAGCTTATACAATGTCAGGTAAGCACCATCACATCGTTTATTAAGCCTCAAATTGAGATTTTTTATTAAACTCAAAATGTTGCCTAACCTTTCATCATCCATTTCCCTTCTAACCTGTATAATTACTGTTGTAGGCTACAGTGGAAATGGTTTCAGCACCTTTCTTCATTTATGTATTTTCTGTCTCTTTATTTTACATGTGTTGACTTGAAACGTAGCCAGTGATGAGGTTTAAGTGGATTCCATGCTGTGTTTTGATAACTAGGCAGTGCAAAGAGTCCTCACAGTGGACCCTGAGGAGGATCTGATTTCATGTCAAAATGAGAGCCAGCTGTCAGAAAGAGAAACCAGACTCTTTGTCAACAAATGTATTTTCACCTTGGTTCTGTAGTAAGTCACTCCAATGAGCACTAAATGAACAATTTGTCTAATGGTAAATAATTGGATAATTAATTGGATAATTGGCTTGAGACTATTTTAAGCATTTTAACAGGGCTACAAAAGGAACAAAATAAAGTGATAATCAGTGAGATTCAAGGGGAAAATACTTCAAACAAATTGATTATTTTAAAATAATACTTAAAACAATTGGATTATTTAAAAAAAATACTTAAAACAAATTGTAATATAATGTAATAATATTTTAAAATAATGTTAGTTGGCAAGGACAGTGGCAAATTGTGAGGAAAAAACCAACTACAGAGGTACTGTTTTCAATTCGTTGTGATTTTAAAGGTGCATTACCTTATTTATAGCCAGCAGAGGGCGGGGGAGCTAAACTACAGCCTACATTGTACTTCCAGTATGTTTCATACCTCATTTTATAACAGTTGCCTGTTTACACATCTGGCAAACATGTAGCAGCATTACCATTGATTTGGAGTTGTGTTTCTGTCCAACTTATGAATGCCAACCCAATTTTCATCTCCTTTTGGTCTCAACCAAGTCCTAAGAATAATATCAGTCTCCTCAGCTACTATATGTTACACTTTCTTCACCTGCTAGTTACTAACTCTATCTACTGTTTGGTGTTGAACAGGTAGTGTACAGAGAGTTTATCAGAGCTTGTTTGCTGAAAAAAGCAGTTTTTTGCTTCTGGAAAGGTTCAGTGAGACTGAGCCATACAGACTGCTATAAAACCAAAACAAGTAGCTAAAAGAGGCTATAAACCTCAGTAGAGCTGCAGAGATAATTCTATGTGAGTCCCTGAATCCCTGTCTCATACTCGTATTCATTTTATTGATTACTATTTCAAAAATAATAATCTTGAAGCTTGTAAACACATCCTTGGCAAACACAAAGATGATTCTCTGGCTCTATGTCTTTATTTACAGGGATCTGTTACATGACAGTGAATCCACACAGTGGGCAGACAGCAGGCACTGTCTGTCCATTTACATGAAGTACACTCCATATCTGAGGTTCACTTGGCGCCACATGCAAATGGTGACTTATCTCCAAATGGTGCTGGGGCCAGAGCAGGCAAGGCAAGGTTATAGCCTGCTGGGGTAATTAATTCTGGCAGCGGTGGGTTGTATGCTCAACAGGGTTGGGATGTGCCATCCCTCAGGACTCACACATGTGAGCCAGATACTCCAAGACTATGCCTCTGTCATCAGCCCAAGGCTACAGCAGCAACACAATGCTGCAGCTGACCATCACAAGTGGCGGAAATACCACCGGCAGGCTCACTCTGCACCCTCAGCATAAGTGATTTGGGTGAACCTCTGCACAGAGCTGAACAGAATAGCTGAAGAGGACTGTATTTCCTTGATTAACCCCAGTAACAGTAAAAAATGTCGAGGTACGGCTTAACTTGGTCGTTTGCATGATAATATTACAAAGAATTTCTGAAGAGCTTGAGTTCATTTTCTTTCTAAAGTTGTGAATTCATCACCATGAAGTAAGTACAGGATGAACTCCTGGATGTGCGCTCAAGGGCATGAGCCAGGATCCAGTGAGAGGAAAGTGTAATCTGCCAGCACTGACACTGAGCACTGACCCACGACCAAGGGCTGATGGGATACAATTTCAATCGACAGGCTCAGGCATTGGTAGGTATGGACCTGAAGCAGCCCAGGTCATATTTCTCTGGCCTTCATTAATTGGTATTTTGACTACAGTCCTCTCTCTTGTGGTAGACCACCCGTCCACCCACATGAAGTCCTTGAAGTGTGACATTGCAATTACACTCACCGTGACACATGGGAGAAAATCCCAGTCTGCTAATAGAGATCTGGTCGGCCTCTTCCCCCCTCTGTACTGAAAGGAAAAAGGAATTTTCAATAACATGCCCATTTATAGCTGCTACCACATGGTAGAGTGAGGCAGAGAGCAGAAGGAGAACTACTTTTTTACTGTTGATGGTTGTATAAATGCTAAAGGTTTGGCAATCAATATAGCATTACAGTGCCCCTGGTAAATAGAATTATGATCTGGACACAGTGTGTAAATGATCACATGATTGATGTGTTAAAGTACTACAGCAGCACATTATAGGTTAACTGTATATTCAGCACAGTGAAAAGGTCAATGAAATGGAAAGAAAATAATCAGACAAGCTCAATAATCCTTGTGTAACATTTTGTCAGTGGTGATGTCGAGCCTGTTTTTAACCAATAGCATTATTCATTAATCGGCAAAGTGTCTCATTTGCATTGGATAGGAGCCTCTGTGATTGTCTGTAATGAAAACACACTTCTTCTGCAATCAGCAAAATGAATGCGGAGCAGCTTAATGCAAATAACATTGCCATTATTCAGTCATATAAATATATGTAAACTATGTGTGAAGGTCTACACAATCCTGCTTATGCAAATAAATCAAGATTAAGACATACATAGTACAGAAGTGATATTTGATTAAATGAATTAAAATACTGCATGTTCCGCTAAGGTTTTAACATCTGCCTATAAGTATGTGTCACTTCCATAAGTGTCCACAAGCACATATTAGATAGAAACACAGTTTGTGTGCGTGTGTGTGCATGCTTGTGTGTGTGAGAGGTCTCCATAAAAAGCAGACTTTGGCTCGGAGGCACAACTTAAATTGCATGACTAATAATATTTAATGACTGAAAAGATTCTCTCTTATGCAAACTCGGAATAATTAATTATTTTCTAATTAAGAGGGGCACTGCAGTTCACATACTGTACATGAAGGAAGTCTCTCATACAGTATCTGTGCTGTCCAGATAGTAATTGGCTTGTTACTCTCATCATGACATGTCTCAGATGGCAAAAGCAGCAAGATTGTCAGTCTGCACTTTGACATGCAGTACCTACAGTAGATATATTTACTGTAATATAATTCAGCTATACACTTTATGCTGGTTCAATCAAATTGATCCACTGTTAAATTGCTATATTATATATATTGTCATGAGACTTGCCTGTTCAATAGAACTATGCCTATCAACATTCAATAGATACGGAGCAACATTAACATTCTTTTATTCTTTGTTAGTTCTTTTTGTCTCCATCAACTACTGAGGAAAATATCTGACTCTTCAGCTGCTAAATGCTCCACTTAGTTCACCAGCTAGTCGTTAACTTTGTCTGTCTGCCGGTTGGTGCTGGGCAGGAAGGATACAATGAATTTTTAGAGCTTTTTTTTATTTATCTGAAAACAGCTTCCTGATGTTGCTGGAAACAACATTGAAGAGAGTGATGAGATTGAACCAAAACAGTTAAGTTGCAGGCTATAAAACCAAATCAGCTTAAAGATCCTATTAAGCTTTGTAAAGCTGAGGTCACTAAAGGCACAAAAGCAATGTGACTTAAATATAAATGATGTGTTTTTTTTATATATATAGTATCTATCAGATACATCTTAGGATCTATTCACTTGTATTGATTAATAAACTTGCACAGGCCTTCCAACTACTGCTGTGGTTTACAATTAGGGTAAATATTCTTGATGACTTCTGTCTGCTTTCAGTCATCGACAGGGCAGTTTGGAATATGGAGTCGAAAGAGCACCACATCACTTACGACTCCAGATGCCATGTTGAACCCTATTAAAAGCTAAAACTGACCCAACAGCACAAGGCAGTAAAGGACATAAGGTTAGCCAAACATCAATAACAGAAAAACACCTCAGTGACAGAAGAATTGAAGCCCACAGGTGAGTGTAACAATTGAATCTTCAACAGGAAGGATATGGCCATGAATGATAATAAGGTTGGAGTTAGGTTTCCAAGTCAAGATGGATTGTGGATAAAGTTTTAACTGACTTTAATGTGGAGGTGATGTCATCCTTGGTAAATGCAAACCGATAATCACACAAATGAGCTGACAAACACATGTTTTCTGTACTGTTTGGACATTTCACACTACACAGAGATGAGATGAGTTGAAGGTCTCTGAAGGAGATCCTCACAGTTTCTGTGCAGAGGCCAGTAGATAAACAACAAGGGTTGAAGTGCCCTTGAGCAAAGTGCCTAACACATCACTGCTCCAGTGCTTAACCAGCAATCCTTGGATGAAGTAAAGGTTACAAAAAGCTTAACTCGCACATTCATCTGCTATGTTTCACATCGTTTTTCACTTTCAGGTGATGAGTCATCAACACAACCTTATTTGTTCTTGACTGACAGGTATAAACACACAGAGCACTGAACCACAATTATGTAAAGACATTTTACAGCTGCTCCCTTCCTTTCTTTTTCCTTTAGAGCTGTTCTCCAAGCTAAGGCATCAGTTTGCTTTGCTTTTAACTATAACACTGTATCACAATCTACTATAAACAGCCCCTCTTAAAAGAGTCTGTTAGCTTTTTAGATCCATTTTGTGGTCATTTATAGGATTACAAAAGTGCTACAGACAGTTGGTTATTTCATTCATTTATGTGAAGCTGTGGACCATCTGATAGGTAACAACTTATGGTAGTTGTATGAATAATTAAAAAAGACTATGAGAAAGAATATGGCTCCTTAGAGATAATGCTAGAGAGGTAAAACAGAGGCAGCAAACACTATGAAAGGCTTATTTTAACATACAAAAAGTGTTAATACTCAGATCAAAGATTTAAGGTTCAATAAGCACAATCTGTTATTTGTACGTAACACATAAAAAGCAACATCTGTCTCACTGATTGTCTTTGATTTGTAATGGACCGTGTATTTACTAATACATAATTAACTTTTAAATACATTTTTGCAAAATTAAGAATGTGGATATGATCCCCTTTCATATCCATGGAAAGCGCATTAGAAAGGTTTTTTATGGCCAGTATCAACAGGATGAATGATTACAGCATTCACCTGACCATTGTTTTAAAGCATACTTGAAAAATTATGAATGTCTCAATTAAAAACCAATGCAAATGTGTGTTTAAATATTTTTATACATAGCCTATATCAAAGGACCAAATTACGTCCAAGCTACCTTCTTTTACCATCTTTTTTTAGTATAAAACTACTCTTTGTGCTTCCCATGGCAGTGTTTCCCTTTTGAGCAGAACAGGAAGGATAGAACCGAAATGAGGGAATAAAAAGACAAAGACTGTAACTTTCGAATATATCATGCACAAAATGAGGTCTGTTGATTTTGCACCCATCACTTATGCTGGAAGTGCATTATGAAGGGATCTCTTAATGGCCAGTATGAACAGTGTGGAATAATTATAGCAAGCAAAACCTCTTTCAATACTCATTTAGGCACCTGACAGTTGGTTTTAGAGATACACGCAGATTGTGAAGCTATCCTTTAAAACTGTTTTCTTGTCACAGCCAATGAAACAAAGGGATGGACCTATGGGAGCCCACTATGTCACATATTGACAATGTCTCAGCATCTCTCATCCAACATTATTTTCCTTTCCTTTTTCCCCAGAAGAATCATTCCCTCCTGCTTCTTGTCAGCTTTTTTTTCCTGAGGAGGGGACCCCATTTCTCTCCACCTCCTTATCCCTAAATCCAAGCTGGTTTCCATGAGAAACCGGCAGGAATGTGTTTCATTAACATTCTTTGTGGAATGCATATGCACTTCTTGTTCATCAAATCTAAAGCAGCCCACCACCTCCCTAATCGAAAGCAGCCCATGACGCCTTTTAAGTGGGGCTCAAGTGTCCTCTAAGAAGCAGCATGTCCATATGAATGCCACAAATGACCACATGTTTGAGGGTGTTGATCCACAACCAATTTCGTGTGATCCACTCACTAGAAAGAAAGGATACAAATCATTTTGGCAAGATTATGGGACAGAAACGACGTAAATGTGTGGTTTGCTATCAGCTCTTTCACAGCGATTAACCGATCACGTCTCCAAAAAACATCACACCTCAGCTGTAATTTTTGTCATGTCTTTTTTGGTGTTGTTTTCCCTCACTGTCATATCTTCCCTCTTCCATGTTTTAACCCTGCTCATTGCCAAACCAGAGCCTGGGGCCCCTTTCCTACTTTAGAACGGGGAAGGAGCCCAGGGGTCACGAGGACCTCTACACTGGAGCGACCTCAGGGGTAACGTGGCCACGGTTAGGACACACACACACAGTCAAACACTCATGGAGAGGGGGTTCAAAACAGTTATCTGTCATCCAAACATTTCACATGTTCAGTGAAGTGACATGCAGCTCAACAAACATGGATACTTCAATGACAGGAGAAGGATGAAGCCATTATAGCGGTAGATTTTTTACCCCAAATCCACTTGGCTCATGGGAAATCTCTGCAGTTTGATTGATGTAGTGATGTCTTGTTACTAGTGTGTTGTTTTTATTTATGATGTGATATCAATTTGAAGAATTTTCTTTGAGTTTTTTCAGAGCATGAAGACTTACAGACAGACAGCTTAGTTTAGCACATAGATTGAAACCAGGGGGAAGAGCTAGCTAGGCTTGTTGTCTTGTTGTCCCCTTTGTTTAAAGTTACAGTACCCGCACATAGCCTTGGTAAAACTCCTCCCTGTTATTTTAACACTTTGGATTTTGTACATATTAAACAAACAAGATATAATGTGTTAATTAGTGAAATTTAGAAGTGCTAGTAGATGGATTTTGTTACTTTTGGAAATAATCAGGGTAGTTGTATCTCTCTATGTCCAGTATTTTTGCTAAAACTAAGCTAAACAGCTACTGGCTGTTGCTCAAGACATGAGAGTGATATCAATCTTTTTATCTAACTCAAACAAGCAAATAAGCATATTTCCTGAAATATCAAACTATGTCTTTTAGCTGGACTAATAAAATCCTTTTCACCTCCATTCAATTTGGGCTGATAACAGAAATCTGACAAATGGATATTTCAAAACCTAGACACATAAACCCCAAACGATCCACATGGCTAGACACCACTTTTTGTTATTTGGCTGAACTGAACATTTAAGCCCTGTCCCCTTTGCAACAACCACATCACATCCTTTACCTCCTTCTGGTGAGGCTTATGACTCAAACACACACCCAGTCAATACTCGAAGAGATGCTGTGACTCAACCAGCCGCTGACACAGTGACTAGGAGGCACTTGGTTGCAGGAAACACAAAGCAGATCAAAACAAGCTCTGGTTGATCTGTGTGGTCTCTTTGTGGAGCGGAGGATGTGGAGAGGCAGCAGGGAGCGAGGGGGAAGGCCGCTGTGTTTCACCTCCTCGAAAATCAGACAGAAAGTCATTGATTTTCCCATGACATACCCAACCCCCCAAAACACACCCCTTTAGAGTCAGACGGCTGGCGTGGTGAACATGCACACCATCTTAAATACAAACACACTCCTCAAACCCAGAGCCCAACCCCCCACCTCGGGCCTGAGACCACCCCCCCCACCCCCCCCCCCCCCCCCCCCCCCCCTTCCACTATCTCTCCCTAGCTGTCTCTCTCTCTCTCTCCCGCTCCCCCTGTCTCATTTATGCCTTTGCAGAGCAGCTGCTGCCCAGAGAACTGAGGGAGCAGCATTCACATCTGAGCACATTAGTCACCAGATGTCACCTTTTGCTGCCAGCCCATCGAACATCCAGGCAGACAATGCCCCATGCATTCTGAACATCTGACTTACGACGTCTCCTACAAAGGGGGCTGGGTGGCGCTCTGGACTCCAACATGGCCATGACTGGTGGAGCTCAAAGACACGTCGACAGTGACACCTACAGCTTGTCCACACACACTTGAAGTGGAAAGCTTCTTTCATAGCATTAATATCAAAGACTGCCTTAAGATACACAAGCTGATAAAGGATGAGAGCTCTTTTCAGAATGGATAAAAGAAAGTAGATTTTACACTGAAATCTGCTACTTTTTTATCTTCACCACACATTTTATTCCTCTATGTGCAGAGAATTTTGAATGTTTACCTGTTTTTCTGTATCCTAAATATGTCTGAGCAGCTCAGAGATCTGAGTCATATGGCGAGATGCTTTCTGACAACCCTGATGTTGCCTCCGACACCTGCAACAGATCTGCTGCTGTCACCTTGAGGGTATCAAATCTGTGTTCAGACAGAGAGACGGCAGCTCAGTGCGCTCTGCACTACAGACATAAGGAGACAGTTTGCATGTATTTGCCAAGTAGAAGGTCTCAGTCAGAGAAGTAAACAGTGGTAGCAGCACACAGAATAGCAAAAAAGCCCAGAGGCATAATGTATATGAATTGCAGAATTCCATTAACTGGTACATGTACTTTTTTTTTAAGCCTCAGGTTGATGTGAAAGTTTTCTATTTCAAAATATGCATCTCTTTCTATCGGGTTCACTCACACTCTTAAATAATTCATGGAAGTCTGAGAGCTCATGTCAAGCTTATATGACTTTAGTGTTGATAAAAAAATGTTCTTTGCACTCAGTAGTCAAAAAGATTGTTTTAAAACACTGGTTTCCAACCTGCGGTGTGAGCTCCTTCAAAAGGTCACAAGATAATCATTCTGAGGGGTCAGGATATGATTAAGAGGATTACAGAGCAGAAAAAAAAGATTCTGCTACACAAAATAATCCTACATTTTCAGATCTTTAGATTTTTTTCTTGTCAAAGGATTATTCTGGTTGACTATGAGCAGCTTGGGCCATCATTCCTTTTCGTAATAACAAGTAATCAAAGCAACTGCAGAAAAACACGAGCGGTCTGATGACTGAACAGGTTTTATACAAACTGCCATCTTAGCCAAATTGGATCAATAAAAAAACCCAAACTGTTCATTGTTAACATCCATCACACTATATTACAGACCAAACTTCTTTTTCAACTAAACTGCTAGCTGTTTGTAATTGTGTATGCACAGTTATCCTAATGAATTTTTTTCTTTTCTTTTTTTTTTGATTCTGCACCTCGTGATTTACGTACAATGCCAATATTCAGCACCAATGCAGAAGGTGTCATGCTCTACATGTAAGGTGGTGAATGAGTGTGTAGCAAGTCTAACCTTTAATGCAGGAGAAAAGAGATCACCTTACAGCTATCAGTGTTTGTGTTTTTAAACCCGTAGCCACAATGTTTGCCTAATCATTAGCATTGTAGTTGTCTACCCCTAACTATATTTGATTTAACATAATCATGATCTTTCCTTAACCACAACTAGCTGAAAGGCACAAACATTTTTATGAAGCCAGGATTTTAAAAACGTTGGCTATGGATGTTTACAACTTACTTGATCATCTGACCGCTCATTTCTCGCCCCGTTGGATCTCAGCAATTACTCTGGTGAGAACAATGTTCTCATAAACAACAGAAATGATGGCCAACTGAGGTCCAAGCCAAAAAGCTGGCTTTTAAAACAGCCTACCACTCACAGTACAATTCAGTGGAATAAACTACTCAAATTCCTCTCCATTAGCGTGACAATATTAATGCATCAATTTGCTGAATTCACTAGGCAAACTGATGTCTTTGACCCCTGCTTTATGTTCTGCACTGTGTGATGCACACACTAGTTGAACGAGGCGTTATCTACAGATATGACCAAACTGTCCGTGCAGTTTAAAACACACGACTATTCCATTTTATGACTTCACACCAGTCATATATCCACAGATCCATGAATCAGACAAAACATCTATTTAAGTGCTCTTTTACTGCCATGGTTTATCCTTGTAACGCCTTATCAGTAGCGTGATGCTCCCTCCTTCTCCCCCTCCTCTATCCTCCCTGCCTCTCTCCCCTTCCTTCTCTCCATATATTAAACGATGGGTGGCACTTTCCCCCCACAGCACTATCTGCTACGTCGAGTCACCTCCAGACACATTAGCATATTTATCATCAGCTTCACAGACTTCAAAGTCAGTGCTTGCTTCTCAGAGAGATGGGGAAGCGCCACCAGGAAGCTGGTGCAGATTGCAAAGCACTAGGTGTTCCCCAGGGATCAAATATCCATTTAGGTAAGAGTAGGGGCCTGGAGGGTGGGGGTGGTTATGAGCAGAATTCAATTCATTTATTTGCAGTGGTGATGATGTCTTTAGCAGTGACTTTAAATATTTGCTCAGTGCTAACCACAGCTTTCACCACTGTGTTGTGATGTTAACATGCAGCTAATGCTGGAGGGAGTACTGAGGATGTTTTATGGTTTTACTGGATGTGTAAAGGAGGATCCCATCAAGAAGATAATTTACATGCCATACAACATAACAAGCATCAACAAAGCAAACAGAATGTAAGCTCATTTACATGAAATACCATACTTTAATGCAAATTAACAACCTAAATGTACTTTTCTGCTACTATTGCTTCAATCTCTTGATAAACCCTCTAATCTGTACATCCGTTCTTCCAGGAAACTGGATAAACACTACACTAAATCTTCTTACCTGCACTTTAACTGCCCATGAAAGCAGCGTGGGTCAGGCTGCATTTGTCCTTTCTGAGTGCACACTCGATAGACAGCATGTCCCAGTGTGTGGCCGGTGAAACAGCTACTGAGGTTAAAGAGAGGTCAGTGAGCAATGGGTTTCCGACTGCATTACTGTACATGGCAAGCTTCAAGTTAAAGGACCTACATATAACTATACAGTCAGGTTCAATACACAAAATAGGGTTCACACATTTCAATATGATAATATTTTTAACAAAGACGGATGCAAATAAGCTGAATATTTAAAATGTAGGGCCTAAAATCTGCAAAAAGGTTTCAAAGTTTCTCAAATTTTAGAGTAAAGTTTCACATGTTCTAAAAGTAATTATGTTATTATTATGCAAAACACTTTGGACTGCTTTGTATGAAACATTGCTACACAGGTGAATTTTTAATTGAATATATTTTTGTGCAAAATAGTGATTTCTGAATGAAAAAAACAAAACAAAACCATAATGTCACTTTTATAGGAGCAGTTTTTTAAAAACATAAAACTAACTAAGGAATAATAATGATGCCATTTAGATGAAAAGTAACATTTTAAACTCAGTTGAAACCTTCGAACATCTCAATGGGAAAAAGACTCAATTTAAGCAACTTGACTGACAAGATTATAGATTCCTGGACAGTCTCTTGTATTTAATGTATGCAAACAAAACAAAAAATAATGGACTTGCACTATAATCTTGTTGTATGAAACAGGTAACAATAGCATACTTACAGGTTCTTGCAGGCGTACTTAAAGTTGGTACAGTGGAAGAAAACAAGACTATGAGAAATAAGAGAGTAACCATTAGGCACTTTAGGGGAAAGAAGAATGAATTATACTCAATGCTGGGTACTTATGTAATGCTAGTGTATTAAAGTGGTGTTAAAAACATGGAACCTATGAAGTATTTATCGTATATTTCACATCACATATATACTAACAAAAGGGAAACATATGGGTTATACACAGGTGAAATTACGAAATGACTACCGCAATACTATGGTGATTTAAATAACATAAAAAAAGATGTATAATACCAACCTGTGCACAGCACCTAACCTCTGCAGCTGAATGTTAGTGTTGACAGTGACAGGAAGCTTTTCTGTTCCTTTTCTAATCACATGGTACTTGCAGTTGAAGGCTTACTTTTGTTTTGATCCCTTTTAATGTGTACTGACACTTCCTGTGAGCCACTGGCGTGTGAAATGCATCCTCTTTTCTCACACATTCTCTTTCTTGATTTTTTAAACATACATGCTCTGTTAATAATGTGGTTTTAATCATTAATTCTCTACATTGTAGGCACCCATTATAATTGGAAAATTAGTTACAGTACAGTGTCTAACTGCTTCCTACAACACTAATGCCAGCCCTCGCTCTGTGTCATCTAAACCCTATGCTAATGAAGCCTGGGCCCACAACATGCAGGAGGTTGAATATCAATTTAATCAGGCCCTCCCTGCAGGGGCTTTCAGAGAGAAATGACAGCCAAAGTGCATTAGTAATTCTACTGCTGTCACTTCTCATAGCTGCTTATCTTGCAAACAAACTGCTCTAATGGCACCTGCCTGCTGGGCAATTTAGGCACTGTAGAGGCAACAGAACATGAAATGGACTGGAGACCACTGACCTAAATAGGAAAAGGCCAACTCTAAACAAGGAGTGGCTGTTTCATCGTCGAAGACAGGGTATAGACAGTTAAAATATTTTACTGTGTCTGCCTCTCTAATTCTAAGAATTTCTTTTCCATAGAAATATATGAAGAGAAGTAACAGTTGCAAAAGCGGCCTTTTAATCTTTAAATTTCTGCCAGATTTTGTCATCAAAAGTGTCTCATTCATATTGTCATGTTTTCTGATTAACATCAACTGATAACAGGCACAAATAAATTCTTTAATACGCAAATGAATAGATAAAAAGGAAGAGTTCATTACCTCCACTCATACAATTGAATTGCTTTGACATAATCCCCTCTTATTCCTCAAGGGGATGGGGGAGGGAGAGCATGATGGGATTGGTGGTAGTGTGCGTGTATATATGTATGTGTGTGTTGTGTGTGTGTGTGTGTGTGAGTGTTGGGGGTGGTATGGCTCATTTCAGTGTCAGCCTGTGTACGTCAGCAAGATGAAAAATATGTCATTTCCTACTGCATGCAGTGTAGCAGCCCATGTTTTCATTTACTTTGTTTCATCACAACAGACTGATGCTACTCAGTGTACCAGCTTTCAGACCCGATTTGAACGTGATGACTAGTGAACTAGCGCCACCTGTTGTTAGTAGTGACATTCTGACTGACATGTTGAAATTGTTCGATTTTGTATTGTTTGAGACTGAGACTAAGTCTTGTCTATCATGAGAGCTCTATTTTGTACACTTCCATCTCCTCGACTGCCGTGGTCAGATGCCTCTTAGCAGCTAGGCGCCTGCACATCAATATGTCAGGTCAATAGTGTTGGATGGTATTGAATGTGTCAGAGAAAGGAACTTCACTCAGAGGGTAGCGGGGAGGATGGGATCCTGGTCCCCTCCAGTTGAGCAGATCCATTCCAGGACTGCAGAACAAAAAAGAGCTAAGAATTTGTCAAGAGCATAGATAAGTTAAGTGGTAGCAGCAGATCTATAGAGTGCTGCAGAGGAAGGCACATATTGTGCAACTAAATGGCACATAATGGATGTTACTTTAAGTTCTTCTTACAGAAGCAGCTGGTAAATCTCAAAATTCAAACATCTCTAAAGCAGAAGCTGTTGTAGAAAATGCATCACAAAACATGAACTCTCCACTTTACATGATGTTGTACATAATGCAGCACAAAAGTCTAATTCTTGCTGCCACACAGCAGCTGACAGGACCATGTTACCTCGCAGCAGACCTTTGCACATTTGCTCTTGCAGACGTGATATATTATATGTTGTTTTCTGCTCTTTTACATGGCAGATACACAGCCGGGGGGTTCTCTCACAGACATTACGTAAACACCATAATGAGGAGCAGCCTGGCGGTGATTAGTATTGTCTTCGGGCACATATTAAACCCTGATTGGATTGACATAGAGCAAGACTAAACATTTCCCATCCAGTCATGGTGACTGCTCGTTTAACCTGTGGCAGATACTCAGGCAAAAGGGCGTTTGGTTTTGAGCACCGCGGCTGGTTTCATCTCTCCCTTAGGTATGCATGAATATTTAAGGTGCTGCATGTAGTCCACAAGACTACCTGATGGTCTGTTTAACCAAGGCTGGCTGCTTATTTCAGTGGTCTCCCTCTCTTCTTTAACTACTACAGCACCCAGTGAGAGTACCCCTTGAACACAATTGATTCATAGTCATCTATGTCATAGCCCAGGGCTGGGTAATCACAGCTAGAGAATCAAATCTACTCCACACTCGTGTTCCACGCGGGAAGAGGAGTCTGTAATGAAATAAACCCTCTCTCTCTGCCTTAATTGTCTTTTTAGGCCAATGGCAAACAGATTCAGGGGTTGTATTGTTGTTTTTTCACTGGTGAAATAGTAGGAAAAAATATTTAATATAGGGCATGTAATATTAACCTCTCTGATAAATCAAGCTAAAAATGTGCAAGCTTAATGTTGTCTGTGGCGTGAGCTGCTGGTCACACAAAGATTAGTTTGTGCCAATTCTCATATGCTGAACTCAAGAAGCCCATTAGGTCATTTGTGGAATATGATTCTTAAAAAAGGTCAGTTCACCCAAATTATACAGACACATATTTCCCTTATTTTTTTGTGGTATAAAGACAGTGAAATCGTTGTCCACTTTTATGTGCTGAGATTTCGATATATCTGCCTCTGAATCTTCTGCCACCGCCCCCAAAACAATGAGGAACTAAAATTATTTTTTGGAAACTCAGCAGCAATGTGTTGTTCCATAAAGATATCTTCGTTACACTGAATATACGACAGACCTCACTGTCAACTATTTTCAATATACTTAGTAGGAACTGTTTTGTATTTGTCAATTTAGGTGAACTGACCCTTAAAAAGGCAGGATTATAATATATACGAGAGTTGTGCATTAATAACACACAGATACACCTCCACACATACACCTCCACACAGCTCTGATCTCTCTGATTGTGCAGTATGCAAATGTTTTGCCATCAACTTGGCCTAGCGGAGAATGACAGGAACATTTGATGCAGCTCGGCTTTTAGTGGAGTCCCTGCAGAAAGCTATTTTCCACAGGATGTTATGTATGCATTTTTTCAGACAGATTGCTGCAGGAGAAAGGAGCTCAGGAGGGGAGCAAACACGACTGGAATGAAACACAAGCCGTAGTCTGCTGAATTGGAGCCAACCACAATGCTGCGCTGTAAAAGAGAGCCGCATTGATCTCACATTTCTGCAAAAACCAAAAGTAACGTTTTTCAATAAATACTTTCAAACGTTAGCGAGCTCAGGACAATGATGTGAACATTTCAAACTGAAACCATCTTTTTCTCATAAGCATGACTGATTGGGTTGTTTTCATTGATGTGACTACTTGTTCACACAAATGAACATGCAATACTTGTTACATTTATTACATACATTATTCAACCAATTATACAATAAGCTATGAACCACCATGCATCTTTGACTCCCTAATCTGCTACTGGTTTACTTGCATAATTTATAATGTAAAACCATTACAGTTGAGTGAAGGTGCCATGCCATCCCACATAAGATTATACAGCACAGTAAGACACCTTTATCAAACATCTGCAATAATCACTGTGCACCATCCCCACTGTACAGAAGAAGAAACAGCCTCCAGCTGTGCTGATCACACATTAGTTAAAACTGAATATTAGAAATACATAAATAAACAAATCGTACACTCTTAATTATACGTTACAATGCTCTCTTCATCAGCTCCCTGTTTTTTGTATATATAATCTTTTCAATTTCAAAGTCACATGTTAAGATAACATAGTTTTAGTTATTGCAAAGCTCCCGTATCTATCAAATTAATCATCACTGTTACTAAACAAGGTAGACCTGACTAAGGAACACCTGCATGACACAGCATACTAATTTTTTTCCTCTTTTTTTCATGCAGGGTAGTTTGAGCACACATACATTAAATAACAGAACCAGACTGAAACATTAAAAAGGCCCAAAACACTAATCTAATAACAAAGACACCTATTTTTTTCAATAAATGGATCACTTTTTAAAGCCCTTATGTGTACTATTTTACGTTTTTTGACATGGTGGACTCCTAGTGGTAGTATCAAAAAAACAGACTGTGCCAGCAAAAGCATTTGCTGATACTCATGGACTTCACTGAACTTGGGGAAAACAATACATATGCTGCTTTTTTTCCACAGACATTGTCTCATTTTTCTACAACCACAAACCTCATATAATATTTTGAAAGATAATCACATATTCTGTGTACACAGTAATTGTAATTTGATAATGTTGCATTTTTGATTCACAGCAGATCTCTTTTGCCCATGTCATTTTATCGTTTTGAACCCATTTCAATATTATTTTGTGTACTTTATTACCATCAAGTATTATCAAGTAACCTATCTGTCCATCAATCCTCACACAAAGTGTCCCTCCTCACATCCCCTGTTACTGCTGAACGTTGGGTGCATATTTATACCCAAGAAATACTGAGACAGCCCAGTTTATGAATAGCTTCACTCCTACCTCCTATTCAGTGCCACTTATCTGTTAAAGGAGCCAGACAGTGAGTGTTTTCAAGAAACATTACTTTTTTTCCTTGGCTTTTCTGATGTCTTTCCTAGGAGCGTGCCAGACCCAAACCCTGCCATCTGCTGGCTCCATCTAGGTGAACAAAAACTCATACCAGCAGATGACCCTGTGTTTTTTTCACTATGAGAAAGGCATCCTCAATCCCAAAAAAAGCAGCTTTGCGCCTTTTCTTGGGTGGCTGATTATGACTCAAAAAACAAACATGACACTTATATGAGCAATAACAAGTGCTCTTTAAAATAATCAAAAATGTATCATTTATGGAGAAAAGAGAGAGCAGGAGGGAAACAATTTGATATGTGTGTTAGAAGAGAGAGAGAGAGAGGAGTAGAGAGAGAGAGAGAGAGAGAAGAGAGAGAGAGAGAGAGAGAGAGAGAAGAGAGAGAGAGAGAGGAGAGAGTGACGAGAGAGAAAGAGAGAAGAGAGAGAGAGAGCAGTGTGTGTGGTGGGTCGTTGGAGGAGGGTTTCAATGCTTCTGAGAGGTGCCTCATTTTCCAGCACCATCTGTTCCTGGTTCTGTGAGCTGGAAGCTTCGTTTGTGTCAAACACCTCCCACACCGCTCCGAGCAGCCAGACACCAACAGCAAGGACTCCATCACCTGTTTCAAAACAACTGCACAATGTGACCCGCTGCATCCGTTAACTACTAATCACACTGTGTTTTGATGATGTTGTTAACCCACTCCTTGAGAGGTTCCTTTCCTCAGGCTCCCTTACAAAAGTTCCAACCAGCCCTGAGCCACAGCTAATCTGTGCTTTGAGAGGTTGGGTAACAATGAAAGGGGTCGGCGGAGGGAGAGGAGGAGGAGACCAGGACCGGACCTGGAGGCTCGAGTCGGCATTGCTCCCCCCCCAGGAGGACGGAGAGATAGAGGGAAGACAGAGGCGCATGAACAAGGCCATGCTCCTCCATTTCAATCAGCTGCTGCCGTCTCACATGGCAGCAGAGCATCCGGAGGGGAGGTGCCGTCATGAATCCTAATTGCTCCCTTTTCACCACAATTGCAGGGTGTTTTCTATGCAAATCTGTCCAGAGAGGGTATCTAGTTTATGCAAGGCCAACTGTTATGAACTGAAATTGTGAGCAAGAATCTCAACTCAGACAAAAGCCTTGGTGGGGAGATGCTGGGTATTATAATTCATTTGGATAAATTATTCATTTTGCACATGGCTCTCCCAGAGTGAGTCAGACGGAGCGCAGTTTCACACACGTTGCTAATGTTCTGACATGTATGTATTCCACCACATCGATGGGTACTAGGCCTCAAGTATAAGATGTATGGCTTTAATAAGAGTGACGAAGCATACAAAATAATGAGATGGTCTGGGAGGAGAGCGCACGGGTGTCCACGGAGAGACAGAGGGAAAACGAAAACATTATTCTTCAGCATGTGGACTTGTGGCAAACTGTTCCACATTTCAAAAGCTTTATGAATACACAATGATGCATGCTTGTATACTACAAATATACACATTTCGTGAAATAGAGTGTGAATTTTGAAATAACTGTGTAAATCTTTAAATTTGTCCATAGTCAAAACTGACTGAGCCAATAGGGACACTGTGCTGACTTGATGAAAATATTTCATCTTGAATATTCATGAGGAAGTTTATTTCTATCTTATTTCTTTGCTGCTGCAGCAGCAGCTAAACATGCCCTCAGGGATCAATTAAAAGTCATAATAATTGCTTTTGCAAGTGTTAGAGTATTACAGCATTTCACTTGATGTGGGCTATTTTGTCAGAATAAGTCAAGGTGAACCTGTTCTTAAATGCACAAGGCTTCCTTTTTTAAGTTTGTTTTGTGGTTGAGTGGAATTTTATATGTCAAGGGGAGCAAGGTTGAATTATTTTCTTCTTTTCGTTCACACTTGTTTATGAGACTCTTATCATGGGGATCATTTTGATCTGTGTGCCTCCATACCAACTCTTACTACATTACTATATGAGTAGAGCTTAGACAATCACCTCAGTTACATAGTCAAAAGCAGTCAACATGTTTTATAATGTTATTAATTCTATAAAAATGTAAATAAAGCAAATGTATTAAATGTGTTTTTTAAGACTACTAATCTATATACAACAAAATAAGTACTGCATTTTTTCCACAGATAGTTTGAATAGCAACATATGATGGTATATTTTGTACCAAAAGTCTAACACCTACTTGATTAGTCTGTCTCTGAGTGCTGAAGGCTCATATTAACTTTAACTGAACTTAAAGATCCTCTCTAGACATATTTTAAGGAATGCACTGGGGGCTTCAAATTTCCACACCACACATTACATTGCAAACTGGACCACGATTGGTGCCCAAACTATGTTCTATTGAAATGTCTGTCAAAATAGGCTACAGCTATTAATGTGACACAGGCAGGTCTGGAACGTGTTAATGTTCTGAAAGTATCTGGGATTTTGCAGAAACATCAGTATTGATGTTATGTTTGTTGCCCACAGCTGGCTGTGTGTCACAGCTGGCTGCTAGGTACATCACACCAGCAGCTGAAACCACAAGTGCATCTCCAAGCTAAGAACGAGGCTGTGCGCTTTTACGCATGTGTCATAGCAGCGGTAACTTCAAAGGACACCGGATACGGTCAAGATTCTGACGATAATTAATGTACATGGGTCAGCTGTTACATACCAGACTCCAGCTTTAGATTGTGGAAATTGTTTGTAATAAAGCAGCCCTTATGGATGAATCCTGAGCTTTATCAGATTTTTATTTTTAAGTAGCTGACAGTCCGAGAATAAGTCCTAAAACCCCATACCCACTCAATCCCCACCAATGTCTGACTGAAGATTTCGCCGTTCATTCAATATCAAATCAATATCGTTCAATGCCTCACAAGCTTGAAGATTTAAAGAGGAAGAGAGAGAGATAAAGAGAGAGTGAGAGAAGAGATGAGAGAGAGAGAGAGAGAGAGAGAGAGAGAGAGAGAAGAGAGAGAGAGAGAGAGAGGAGAAGAGAGAGTGAGAGAGAGAGAGAGAGAGAGAGGCAAAGAAACTAATAATTTCACTCTAACTGCATGTAGTTATTAATGCTGGACCTGGTCTATTGTGACTGTTTTTGCAGTGAAGATCATTTGCATAGAAAGAGGTCAATTTTGCGCCAAATATATACAAAATATGTAATGCACGTGCAAATAGCAAAGGGGCACTAAGATGCTATTTGCTTGGCAGTGCAATTAAGTTGCATTCCCACCACCTTTTCCACTTGTGTACTGGAGTGAGAGGAACTATAATTAGGGGGGCAGGCTCCAATAAGAGCTGCTGGTCCATCAGTGCTTTAACCAGATAATAAGGCGACCATAATCTATTAGATCCTCGATGAGGTTTGTTGCTGTCCATTGTATAATTATAGTAGGAGATGATAGTTCCAACACAATATACAGTAGGAGACAGTAGTCTAGAGGAATAATTAATGTAGAGGTAAGCCTAGGGAGTAGGTGTAGGCCCTCCTAACCACAAGAGGGAGCTAAAGTGGTTTGTCAGGGAGTGAGAGGTTTGCCTGTGGAGACCTGCAGTGACCAGTAGTGGACATGTGATAGAGGATAGTCAGGGTAAGGGAGACTTCGAGATTGCCTAGAATAAATTGTCAGTTAAAGTGCTTCAGCCTAGGCCATGGGGTGAATGCCAACACAACAGAAGAAGTCTGTAGAGGTTAACTGGAGGCAGATGTTCAGGCTAAGAAGACTAAACTGACCCATGCCATATTGTTGACTGGAAAGAGGGGACCTGAGATGAAGATCTGTTTATCATAGACCGTGAGGGACTGAATGAGCTTGATGGAGTCATGTTTTAGTATTTCAGGTCTGACTGGAAATGTCATTGCAGCTGACCTGAATTACAACATCTTGGGTGAGTGGGTGGTTGGCGGAGGAAGTAAACCTGTGATGATGGACTGGATGGAGAAGGGTGGACAGTAGACAGGAGCCCCTTGTGGTGTTGTTGTAAAATACGGCATGGAGCAACGAGCTCTGAATAGTGCCCGGGTATGGCTGGTGGAGGGATCACAGGCGACAGTGGACTGCAAGACCCACACAACAACAGGGAATATAGAGGAGGAGGAGGAGGATCACATTTGTGCATTAGGAAGGAATCTTTTCATAGCCAGGACAGAAAACTATTTCAGTGTACATATGGATGTGTGAGTAAATGTAAATTAAGAAAGAGAACCTAGCCTTTAAATCATATATTTAGCAAAAATGTCAGACAACTTATGAAAATAATCACAAGCGAGTGTAAGTATTAATCATGGTAGTTATGTTTCACTTCTTTATGTTGTCATAATGATGTATGGCAGTTTTACCACTATTTCTATTATTGTCAAATTTAAGTCCAATAGTGTCTGTTTATGAAATTAATATAAAATACATCTTCTGTTATTGTCGGCTCTGTACAGTTGCATCTATTAAATCTATCTACTTCATGGAATAACACCACAAACAGGAAGATGCTGATTGATGACAACCCAGATCTCATAGCTCAAACACATGTGAATCCAATGGTACACAATTCCATGTGGATTGTGCTGATCAATACAAGTTGTGAGACTTACACAATGAAGCCTATCTCCATCCCCGCCCCTGGTGCATACATACACATACACATACACATACACACAAATGCACTTTGACACAGGGCTCTTATTACAAGCCCGTCCCTCACAAATGACCATAATCTATACTGTGCTCCCAATGGCTCTCCTGGGAAGCTTCCCTCATTTCATTTTTCATCTCATCCTCTTTCACTTTATTTTCAGTAATTCAAACCCACTAAATCCAAATATGAGGAGACACGGAGCCCTGCTGTTTTGACAAGTTAAATGACTACAGGCAATGATGTGCTTCCCAGCCAGTCTGTAAGCAACCCACGTCGCCAGCCACCGCCTCTCTGTGTGTTTTATGGAGGCTTGTGTGTGTGTGGACGTGCATTCTCTTTCCACATGCACAGTGCTTCTTATTCTTGCTACCCTTCCCGACCCTCTGCAGTATCTTTTTTGAGGTGAAATTGAAATGGATTGTGTAGCTCAATATTTTATTGACATCAACTTCACAGAATGTTGCTACAGTGACACCGGGGATAATTATTTCACCACAGATTTCTTCCTCTCCGTATTTCTCTCCCTCTCTCTTTCTGCCTTCCTCCAAGCCCTTCCATTCCTGTAGAGAATTAGTTCTGCATAAATTACCCAGTGGAATATTGAATCAGTCTCCAGCCACCAAAGGCGAGTCTGTGTGGCTGATTACCGAGCAGTGTGCACAACATGCGTGCAGACACACACATACACAGAGCAAGAGGGAGAGAGGCCTCTGAGCGAGGAGCTGACACCATTGCAGAAAACATGGTAAGAGGAGGAGGAGGAAGAGGAAGGGGGGAGGAGGAGGATCAGCCAATCTGGATATGGAGAGTGAAAGCTGTATTAGCCACCCTAGCTACACACTATCTTCTCATTACTTAGTCATTAGCAGGGCTGTGGTTTTAAAGGAGGGAGGGATCAATCTATTGTCATGGGTCAATGTTTTGCAGCCCCATTATGAACCTTGGGTGGCTCTGTAAATTAAGCACAGTAATTACTCATGTTAATTACACAAAGATGGTGGTCACATTGATCTACAAATACGTTTTGCATAATGTAAATGGTATGATGAGTAAACACTGCTTGGCTCTCAAGTATTTAAACAGCCGTCCGCACTGATCAGATGGAGAAAGAAGAGACAAGCACTTCTCTCAGCTCTGTCAGGGGTTTCTAATGATCTATTTATTCTTCAAGTGTAGTTCTAAAACCATTAGTTGATTAATCAATTAGTCAATTGCAAGAAAAATAAAGTTGATAATCAATTGACAAAGTACCCAAGCAAAAATACCAAACATTCCCTTGTTCTAGCTTCTTACATGATTAGCCACTTTTCTCTGTTTAATTTCATAGTAAATTGAATACTTTTGGATATTGGACTGCAGGTTTCTAGGAGCATATGGTGACCATTTTCACTATTTTCTGACAAACTAGACTAAGCAATTAGATTAATAATAGAATTACCTAATAAATTGATATAACAGTATTAAAGGGCAATACCTGGAAATCAGATACCCCAAGGACTTCAACACAGCCATCATTTTCCATAATTCATCTGAGAGGATTTGTTTGAGTCTAAATCTAACACCGTATCTAGCAGGGACAGGGTCCTCAAGAACCAAGCCAAGTTCCCATGTTTTGCTTGCCACTAAGCTAAAGTGAAGAGGGTTAGCTCTGGAGTTAGTGACACTTAAGCCCAGGCTCATGTAAAGTTGACCAACCTTTAAGGTGGAACAGCTATTCTCATTTTAGTGACTTCCCAGCCGCTTGTCCGAGTTTTTTCCCAGCAACCGTTACCTATACTTTCATCATCAGGACGACTAAATTCGGAATATTTCCAAACAGGGGCAGAGGCATTTTTCTTTTTTACTAGTACCGTAACGTTATCATCACCACTCGCAATCACCATCTTTCTTGGCTTAGCGGCCTGTTCCATCAGTAGAGACTAACCCCTTCTGATACATGCTGTGCACTACAATACTTCACCCCGATACAGCATCTCTGCATCAGTTTAGTAGAAAGAGGGGCGTCTGTATTTTTGACAATATTGAAAGTTATACATTTGGAATTCTCTTTCGTGGTTTACCGTAATACCTTGTTTTCCCATAGGCCTGTATAAAACTCATATTTCATCATGACATCATGAAAGACTAGTTCATCCATATCACGCATATTTGCATCTGCTCTCACCAAACTATTTCCCTCACTGCGTAGTGTTGAACTTGTTAGCGGGGAGAGCGGGACTTGTATACCTAACCATTGATAAACTAATGTTACAAAATCAGTCTAGCGGGTAGATTAGTTCACCAACTCTCTCATTACCACATAACACAGCAGGGTTGGGAATGTTACTTTGGAAATGATTACTAGTTAACGTTAACTTATTTAAAATGGAGTAATGTTACTATTTCAATTACTTAATTGAAGTAGTGTAAGTTATTACATTTGATTACTTTTTGATTACTTTTCTAATTTTCTAACGAATGTTTTCAACAGTTTTAAACCCACCAAAATCTAAGTTCAGGTGATTTTCATACTGACTAGTTTATAAGGGAGATCATTTCTTATGAAGGAAGATTAATCTATCATTTTTATGTAATTTATGTAGATTTTGGTGTATAAAATAAAGATATTTCATGAAAAAGTCAAAAATCTGGCATGGGTTTAACTGTAACACGATTTAAGCCCATGATTTATTTACAAAAAATATTTTTTATTTTATTTTATTGATTTCAAAGAATTAAAACACAAATATATGTATTCAGTAACATGTTCTCAGACAGGTTGTTTAGCTTTGAGCAGCAATGTGGATTGATTTAATTGGCAGACTTGGGGCGCTGCAAATTTAAACAAAAGAACCAATCACAAGCATCAGAATAGCATCAATAGGCTTTACTAAATGGCATTGACTGGAAATGGCAAAAGAAGGCCTTATATGCACATCAAAAACATGCAGAGCAATACAATGAAATTCCAAATGAAAAAAAATGTAATTTAGTTACACATTTGTTCTCAGCAAACTGTAACAGATTACACATTACATTTATTTTTTTACGCCATTACATGTAACTAGGTTCTCCCCAACACTGTAAAACATTTACCAAAGATGTCAATTTATATTCAGTAAAAAATGTGTTGGCTCAACTGGCCCCCCAGCGGTGTGTATGTGTGTATGATTGAATGATTAGCCTGCTGTATCTGATGCACAGTTTTGTACACAGAGATGCTCAAGAGGCACTTTGGGGGAAGATCACTGAGCTGCCTCTCATGCTGAAAAAACATTGTTAGCAGCAGTCCCTCAAGTGTTTTTGAAGATCATTCCGTATGCTCTTTACATATATTTACACAAGCTGTGATACACATGTGTATCCCTGAGTTATGTGTCCCTAGGAGACCATGCTCTTTAGGAATATGATGCCCCAAGAGGCAGATTTAGAAAGCCCAGACCATGCTGAACACTGTACGCAAGGTTTAATTAGACGCCTTCGTAGAGTGGCAGCAGAATCAGAAAATGGAAAATCAGATTCAGCTTAGCAATTTTCACTGTTGGTGGTTATAAATTGACAGAACAATTAATTAACACTGGCGTGTTGTGGAAGGAAATCGTGATCAGGAAGTCATCAATCGCCATCAGAGCTTCCCCCCAACGCATCAAACATCACTAGTACAGCAGCAGGTTAGTTCAGTCTCCATGCCTCCTCCAGCTCTACATTTCCAGCTGTTGGAAATGAATTTGGTGCCATCTAGAGGCTGGACTTCAGACCGTAACAAATATATGACCCATAGACCTGCAGTGTTGTGTTTTGGATGAGAAGATATTCCTCAGGGAATAGTCCTCATAATCGTATTAGTGTCATTTCACCACTCTTTAATATGCACACAACCACTTTTAAGTGCATATCAAAAGTATGGTAACATAGCTAAACACATGCTCAAACAACAAGACATATCCATATGTACTGTATGTGTTTCAGAGTAGAATCTTCACCTTAAGCATAAACATACCTCACTTGAAATCAACCATCATCTTAAAAATAACCGTTCCTTCAATCAGGTCTAGATATCATAATTCCCTTGCTATGCCTTTTAGCAACACTGGACCATCAAAACTGCTTGGCATCTTTTCTGTGTGAAAGTGAGTGAAGTTAGTAAACTACACCATGAAAAACTGCAAACAATTATTGATTGTAAACTTGTATTTATTTTGTTTCTTGCCTTTTCCTATCCTAAATAGCAGTTTTGTACTGGACTCCAGACTTCTAGTTGTGTCTCGCTAAAAAAGGATGAAAATAACATTAATACAATAGTTTGATATTTTCTGATAATCTTTTGGACTGCTTTTCGTGCAGAGTTGGATGAGAGGATCAATACCTGTCTTACTGTATGTTGAGTACATAAAGAGAACCATGAAACAAGTAGCGTTACCTTAGCATAAAGATTGGTGCGGGGAAAAAAACCCAGCTGGCTTTGCTCTGTCAAAAGTAAAAACAACAGCAACATCTACTCAGGGGTGGAGCTAGGGGGTGGCTTTTGTGGAAAATGTTTTCTCGAAAGCCCTGAATCTATTTTTTCTTCTTCTTTTAAATCTGGTTCAGTGTCAGTTTTTCTGAACAGTGCCTTCAACCAGCTACTGACTAAATCTTTGTGAGTTAGTGATAGTGATAGCAATTGTTATTAAGAGTGAAACTTCTGAAGACATTTCAGTTGAGGCAGTGTTACAGAGTGAAATGCAACAAGAAATGTATTAATTAATATTAAATGTAATATAAATGTAATATTTTTTGTTTTACTTTTGATCTCATTCTTTATTATTATTTATTTATGTTAAGTTTTTGGAAAATTGTCTGTAAGGACCAAAATAAATCACTACTACTAATACTAATACTAATGTTTGCAGTAGTCATAAAATGCAGTAAAATTAAATTCTGCACATGTTAAAAGGTGTCCCTGGCTCTGGGTGTTCTGGACTTAGCCCCGGATCTAATCAACTCCTAAATTTTTTTTTCAGATAAAATATTTCAATTATACTTATTACAGTGGTATTTCTTTCTAAATGCAATCATTTCAATGTCTTTCAACCTCTTTGGACAAACAGTACTCATTGTATCCGTTAGGTGTCAGCACTCACTTAATGATTGTGCTCATACTCTCATCTCTTCTCTCTCTTGCTGTTGTTGTGCATAGGCTTGTGCTGCGTTCCCATACTTCTTGTAAACTCAGTTATTCCAACTACTTGGTTAAAAATACAGACTTTCATGGGCTAATAACCATTTTCAGCATACGTTGGGGTCCCTGTTAACGGAACTGCCAACAGCACAGATTAACAAGACAAATAAGATTTAAAAATATCGTTTGTGCTTCAATATCAAGTTTGCAACTTTGCATATGTTTTATTTTCGCCACAGGTGTACTTTACGTGCATGTGCATATGTTATTTTGTAAATATTATACTAGCCAAAGTTGGAAAACTTCGTTGGTTGAGACACCACACGACTCTCATTAAACCTAGTTTAATAAAGTCCCATTTTGTCAAGCTTGTGACTACTCATGAGTAGGAGTGCTAGATTACGGATGATCCCTGAAGGCAGCACAGCACACGCTATCAACATGGGAAAGTGACAGCATGCTGGTTACACTTTAAACCTAACATTAGTCTTCTGGGATGAGGACAAAATAACATATACATCAGTCGTGTTGTTTGTTAAAGAGCCGCTACCAACATGGTGAAGGAGCAGTTCAGAGAGACAGATGTGGCCAGGAAAATGTGAGTAACGTTGCAACAAGACTGAGTGCTGCTAGCTAGCATTAGTTAGCTCGCCGGTTAGCCAGTTTCATGTATGTTTGCAGTGTGGCAAATATTGACAGGTTGTTTAGCGTTAGTATGTTAATATCATACAGTGCTGAAGGACACCGTTGTCTTACTAAAATGTTTACCAGCTAACAGTTCAGATGTATCAAGATTAACTTGTAAATTGACGTTAGTGAAGAGACATTTGTTACAAACACAGTAACAAATGTAACGTTTTATCTAGTATTGTTTATTTTATCGCCATATGATCTTAACTTTACGAACATTGATCAGTGTATTACCTCGGCAACGTTAAACGATAGTGTACACTTTTATAAATCCCTGCTCCTCATTATAGATTATCACGTTGCAAGTGTGTGGATAAGTGTGGCACGAAAATGTATACAGTGTGGTCCAATAGTCTGAGACCAATTTGAAATCACTTGAATGGGCAAGTGGTCTCTGACTTTTGGACCCCACTGTATGTGTATATCCCAAGTAATTGGTTTGATTTCCCTGACCAGTGATCAGTCCTGCAGACACAAACAAGCAAACAATAGTCACTTTGAGATATTAACCCCCGTGAATGTCTTTGCTTAACTTCTCATACTTATCTACAGAAGCCACATCTGCTTTGGGATGAAATCTGCTGAGCAGATGCGTCAGCAGGCCCACATCCAGGTGGTCAGTAAGAACCTGTACAGCCAGGACATGAATCACACTCCACTGCCCTATGGAGTGTTGGACCACCGTATGGTATGCCTTAAATACATTTATGATTTTTATACATTACATCCAATAACTGCAGCCTATTCATGTTTATGCTTCTTCTTTTTGCTTGTTTGTTTAAAAAAAAAAAGATACTTGGCACAGTACACAGTATGTAGGATATATTATAGACCATATATTTAACTTGTTATTACACACACACATCAGATCATGGTCACTTTTGAGGACAGTACATAGACTAACATTAATTTCCTGGAGACTTACCCTAACCTTAACTACTGACACATAAATCTGCATTTTGTCCCCAACTGGACAATCTATATCTAATAATCTAAGTCTGAAATTTGTCTCCAAAAGTAGCCTATGACAGACCACACACACACACACACACACACACACACACACACACACACACACACACACACACACACACACACACACACACTCACACTCTCTCTTTCTCTCTCTCTCTCTCCCCCCCCCACACTAATCACCCTCACAAACAGACCCACTCTCTTGACCACTAGACAATATTTATGTTATTATCAGAAGTATTTATCATCCATCACTTATAGGCAATACACTTATTTATGTATTTACCACTTATGCACAATATCACACTTACACACCAACGTGCAATACATTTTATATTTGTATATTTCTCTCTCATTTTATGATATACTCTAATTTGAACCAGAGTTTCATTTCACTGCCTTCAACGCTGCCATCTGGTGTGTCGCTGTGCGTGTGACAATAAAACCTCCTGAAGCATGACTCTATTGTAGTTATAACATTGCTCACAGCAACAACAACACACTCACAAAACTGGCAAATAAGAACCCAACAATATTGATTCTGTATACACAAGTAATGTAGTTAATATGACGAGTAAGACATCATCATAATTAAACTCACATGGACCTATCTCCACAGGGATAGATTACATCTGTGGGACCACTTTAATAATGTTACCTGTACAACACCTATACCATCACTGTTTGTAGCTATATGTATTTCACCCCTTTGATCTCATGTCCTGCAGGGTACCAGTGAGAAAGACAGACCATGTTTGACATGTGGGAAGAATCTGGCTGATTGTTTAGGACATTATGGCTACCTGGATCTGGAGCTGCCGTGTTTTCATGTCGGCTATTTCAAAGCCATCATAGGAATCTTACAGGCAAGTTCACAGTCTAATGTGATTATTAACAGTGCATATGGAATAACAGATCTTGCAAAAAAACACATGGCATTTAAAGGATAGATCATTAAAAAACTAGATGGTATATATTTAATGATAGTCATCACTTGGAGATTCATACCTGGTGGTTACATTAGCATATGATCAGCATTATCTGTAGGTAAACATACCTTTAGTCCTAATGCTCATGATACACTGTCAGAAGAGACAGTAATACTGCTGAAGTTCATATGAACAAGATACCTCCATCTGGAGTAAAGCAAGCAAAAATATATTTTTTTCCTTTAGGTTACACTAGACTAGAGTATCAAAATTTGAACCTGTGGAATTATGGTGAATAAGTGTAAAAATCACCAACAAATTAAAGTAATCAAGATATTATTTATCATGATACTCTGTAATTTCACCTAAAATAATATCAGTATTTGTGCAAGACATTGATTATCTATCCTCATTTTGACATGGTACTTTGTCCTGTTTCCAGATGATTTGCAAGACATGTTCGAGTATAATGCTGACCAAAGAGGAGAAACTGCAGTTCATAGATATGTTGAAACGGCCCAACCTGGCCTATCTCCAGAAGCGTGGGTTGAAGAAGAAGATCTCTGATAAATGCCGCAAAAGGACAATCTGTCTGCATTGTTCGGCTTTTAATGGTGAACAGATTTGCAATACTGATATTAGATTTTTGTGCTATATGATATTTGGGAAAAACTGAGCCTTTTGTCTCTTCATCTTCAGGACCAGTGAAAAAGTGTGGCCTGCTTAAAATTATCCATGAGAAGTATAAAACAACCAAGAAGGTTGTGGATCCTTTTGTGTCAGAATTCCTGCAGTCCTTTGATACTGCCGTCGAACACAACAAAGTGGTGGAGCCTCTGCTAACACGGGCGCAGGTGAACTGTGTACACTCTTTCCACATGGTCCTATATATATTATTAACATAAATGTGATTTTCAAATGATATTTAGCCTCACGGTTCATTATCAATTCCTCTCCAGGAAAACCTGAACCCTTTGGTGGCGCTAAACCTCTTCAAAAGGATTCCCCAAGAAGACATCACCCTGCTGCTAATGAACCCTGAGGCAGGGAAACCTGCGGACCTCATCCTCACCCGCCTCCTGGTGCCTCCTGTCTGCATTCGGCCCTCTGTGGTCAGCGACCTGAAGTCAGGCACCAACGAGGATGACCTCACCATGAAGCTTACAGAAATTATCTTCCTCAACGATGTAATCAAAAAGGTTGGTATTTATCATCTTCTATCCAGTACAAAGTAGCTGGGCATCTGCAGGACCTCGTGTGAGGTCAGTAAACTTTAGTATTTTTTAGCTGCACAAATGTTCTGTTCACAGCGGTCGATGAGCCAATGAGATGAGCTGTAATGAGCCAGTTGTCCATAAGTGACTGATTTGATGACTCTTAAGCAATGGAAAACAACATCATTTCAGATTCCAGCAGCCTCCAGATAGAATAAATCACATTTTCCGAGCATAGAGCTTCATAACAATACAGCTAGAGGTCAAACTCTGGATCCTGTATCATCCTAAAAATGATGATGCTCCTTCCTACAACTTCAAATTGGCTCATTTAGAGTGCTTGGTTTCTGAAGTGGCACCCAAAAACTACACTGAGTTATTATTAGACAGTTGTTAATTATTTTAAAGTTAACCATCAGAAATAATGAGCTGAGTTAATTGTCCATAACATCCGTTAAAGAATAAGTCAAGTCAGTTTTATTTATATAGGTCATAACAGAAGTTATCTCAGGACACTTTTCATTTAGAGCAGGTCTAGACCATAGTCTTTACAATATTACTAAAGGGACGCAACATTTCCCCATGAGCAAGCACTTGGCAACACTGGCAAGGAAAAACTCCTGTAATGGGAAGAAATCTTGAGCAGAACTGAGCTCAGGGTGGGCGGCCATCTGCCTCGACCAGTTGGGTTGAGAGAGAAAGAGAGATAGAGATAGAGAGAGCAGGAGGAAAGAGAACATAGCGTAATCCAAGTTCCATGTAGAGATGTATAGTAACAATAATAATTCAAGCAGTGGGTGTTGAGTAGCATCATGCCAGCAGTGGGTGGCTTGCAATCACAGATCCAGAATCTACAGCGCCAGAGGCAAAAAATACCTGCAGGAAGCAACAGGAGGAGAGAGATGAGAAAGCACAAAACTGCAGGAGAGAGAAGATGCAGAGTTAGTTATATGCATTAATGGGACATGAATGCGTACAGATGGAGAGGGAGAGGAGGAGAGAGGAGTATTATGGGAAGACCTCCAGCAGTCTAGGCCTGTAGCAGCATAACAATCGGCTGGTCCATGGCAAGCCTGCGCTGGCCCTAACTATAGCCTTAAAAATAAAGTTTTAAGCCTGCTCTTAAACACATAGTAACCACTCTAACATTTATTCAATGCAGTTATCAGAAATTTAGTGAAGACAGCCTACATTAACAGACTGTTTTGTCATCCAGCATCGCATGACTGGGGCTAAGACCCAGATGATCATGGAGGACTGGGACTTCCTCCAACTTCAGTGTGCCCTTTACATCAACAGCGAGCTCTCTGGCATCCCCCTCAACATGGCACCTAAGAAATGGACAAGAGGCTTTGTGCAGAGACTCAAGGGCAAGCAAGGTAAAGTGTATATTTAAACTTGAGATATCTGATTTTGTCAGTATACCAATGTTTGTTTTGTCGGTGTAAAATATAATAAAAAATAAAAAATAAAATGAAATAGATTGACATGTTAATTTCATATTCACTCAGTCACACACTGCATTAGGGCTTGACCACATGTCTATGGAAAATTTTGGAAAAGAATATTTTACCCCTCCATTAAAAATCTGTGTGTGGATGAGAGGCCAAAATGTAGAGGTTGTCTTGCAGAATATCTGTATTATTGTGGAAGAGACCTTTGAGAGAGAGAGAGAGAGTTTTTTTGTTTTTGTCTCAAATATTACTGGCCTGTGTGATTTGTGACATCAATTGATTTATCTGCCTAAGACACTTTTTAGAAACATTTCATGGTTGGAAGCTTTTCATTTTGTACTGTGTTTGTAGAACTTAGTGACTAAAACATACTACAGTTTGAATGGCACACTGATTGATCTCCTGTGGTTACTCAGGTCGATTCAGAGGAAACCTCTCAGGGAAAAGAGTGGACTTCTCAGGCAGAACTGTTATTTCTCCTGACCCAAATTTGAGGATCGATGAGGTGGCCGTCCCTGTGCATGTTGCCAAAATCCTGACATACCCAGAGAGGGTAAGCATCGCTCAGTAGCTACAACAAATACTTAACTACTTCCATGCTACTGAAGATACTCTATCTAATATATGGTCCCATGTTCTAGGTCAACAAAGCCAATCTCGAGCTAATGAGGAAACTTGTGCGCAACGGCCCTGAAGTTCACCCTGGTGCCAACTTTATCCAGAATCGTCACACACAGATGAAAAGGTGAAACTGGTTGCTATTACAGAAAATTAAAAGTGTGAGTGAGTGTGCTTACCTGATGTGGGTCACCACCAAAAACAAATCAATCCTGTCTTTCTGTCAGGTTTTTAAAATACGGAAACCGTGAGAAGATTGCTCAGGAGCTGAGGTTTGGTGATGTGGTAGAGAGGCACCTGATAGATGGAGATATTGTCCTATTCAATCGACAACCTTCTCTGCACAAACTCAGCATCATGGCCCACATTGTAAGTTTTATTTTTTCACTTTATAAAAAAAAAAAAAACTTAAAAAGACAAAGTAAATGTGGTTTTGACAGTGTTTTTGGTAACTTCTAACCAAACAATGTTAAAGATTGTAATTTTATGCAGCACAAAAATGTCTTTGCTGTATTTTGCGGTGCATACCAACACAGGAACAACAACTGCATATGAATTTTGTTAAACAAGGTTGTTTACAATATGTCATTACACCAAATTAGTTTTGGTTTTGCATGTTTTCTTTAGTTGCTTCACATCTCATTATTGCTTGTAATGAACCATTCACAGTTTGTTTGAAAAAGCAATTTTCAAGCTCGGTGCGGAGTACAAAGTCACTGCTTTGTTGAACAGGAAAGATGTGAAGAGGTTTCTAATAGGGCTGAAAAACTGGAGAAATGAAAGCAAAAGTAAAATCGGTGTGCCCTTTCATGAAAATTTCATGATAAATTCAATAACCTACTGAACAACAGCTAATATATGTTTTATTTAAAACAGGCAGAGGTGTCATATGGAGATCCGTGACAGAAAAAAATACATAATTAAAGTTATTATCTTCGTATCAAACTGCTTTCGTCTATCCCGTTGAACTGAGTTAATACTTCAGGGGTTGAATAAACTGTTCTGAGCATGAAAATGCACTTGAACACTTCTCAAGTTTAAAGTTGTGTTATTGTTATTCATATTGGACGTCTAGTTGCTCCTTAATCTATGACATTGGTTTTTCACAGGCCAGAGTCAAACCACACAGGACGTTTCGCTTTAACGAGTGTGTGTGCACCCCCTACAATGCCGATTTTGACGGTGATGAAATGAATCTCCATTTACCTCAGACTGAAGAAGCCAAAGCTGAAGCACTTGTCCTAATGGGGGTATGTATTATCACAATACAAAAGGTCCATACAGTATACACACACACACACGCACACCTATCCAGACATTCAGCAATGAAAAGCTGTCAGTGTCGAAATAAATAGTTTATTGGAAATTGATAGCATTTTCACACTAACCATTATCTTTTCTTCCAGACAAAAGCTAATCTTGTAACTCCAAGAAATGGCGAGCCTCTGATTGCTGCTATTCAGGACTTTCTGACAGGTCAGTGCAGTAGTGGGTGGCAGCCAATCGTAGTGTTCTGTTTCTGTATGATGTGAGGCTACTTGAGCTTTGAGTGACAGTAACAAAGATTTGTTTATTATTGATAAAAAGGAAAACTCACTCACTCACGCATATTCATTGAAAAGCATGTATGATGTATAATGTAGAGAGCTCAGTGATGGGTACAATACAATTTCATCTTCCACCTGATGGGGGAGCTCTTCATCTATATTTGAAAAAGCCATTGTATTTCATTTCCATTAACTTTCTAGCATATTTCTACATTCTAGCGGCCTACCTCTTGACCCTGAAGGACACCTTCTTTGACAGATCAAAGGCCTGTCAGATAGTGGCATCTATCCTTGTAGACAAAGATGAAAAAATCAGAATCTCTCTCCCCCACCCATCTATAATAAAGGTACTACAGTCTGGTAAGCTTGTTACATAACTGTATATTTGTGACCTGACACTAATATTTTACTGTTTATCCATCAGCCCATGGCTCTCTGGACAGGCAAACAGATATTCAGCCTCATTCTGAAGCCAAGTAAGGAATGTCCAGTCAAGGCAAATCTGCGGACCAAGGGCAAACAGTACAGTGGAAAGGGAGAGGATCTCTGTTCCAATGACTCATGTGAGTTTCTTTACATTTCTGTAAAAATGTGCACTGCAATATATACACAAAGGGGTGGCGATCTTTGAGATACAATTCAATTCCAATTATTTCTGATTCGATTCACAATCGATTCTTGATTCAAAACTGATATTTTCTGCCTATTGCGCCAGTATACTGTGTACCAAACCATTCGCTGATTTCCTTAATCCACTGAAATGCAATATGAAACATAACTGGTCTACATCCTTTATTTCAATGTTAAAGTTAACTGTATTAATCAATGAATTAATTAGTTTGAAAGCATCTTATGGTCTCCTGCCTGTATGAGTATAACAGCATGAGACAGACTGCTCCGCTGTGTCATTAATGTCATGTCTCCAGCAGTGGAGAGCAGCGTCTCTGCTGTACTCTGAGTGCCAGGAAAGTCATCACTGTCCAAGATGCTGAGCAAGTGCAGGGTTGTTAAGGTGAAACAGAATGAGCACAGAGTCATTTACTTTCTCTTCAAGTAGTTTAATGCTGCAGTGTATATGTTGGTCAGACGGTCTCATTTGTTACTGCTGGAGTTCGCTGCTCTGCTCTATTAACGTTAATCTGATGGCATAGAAAGTTTTTCAAAAATGTACTTCTCTTTCAACTTACAAAGATAATTATTTAGTCATTAAATCAAGACATGCTTGCAACTGCTGCCTTTTATGAAGATGAATTACAAGCTAACTTTAGGCTGTCTGGGTGCTGCACTGCCCTTGCAGTTGAGTTCCATCTTTTTTGTTCTGTTAACAAGATCACCTTAACTAACATTTAGGAAATCGATTTTTGACATTTGTGAATTGATGCAGAATCTTCAACGTCCACATTGTGATCCATCAAAGAAAATCGATGTTTTATTTCCCCCATCCCTACACACAAAATGAAAAGATTAGTCATAAACTTTAATGTTATTACAACCTTTATTTTATCAGGTTATCTTGTTGTGGTGGAGATGTCTTTCTTGTGAAAGACATCTCCACCACAACAAGATAACCTGGTGCAGCAGCAGAAAAATATAAAGAAGAAAAAAGCATCTTTTTATGCTTTTCTTAGTTAAGAATGTAAATGAATAGTGATCATTAAAACTGTAGCTGAATGCTCTTTTGCCTTCACCACCTCTCTCAAAGAGTGTCTCAAGGAAAATTCCAGGCTGTGTTTTATTCAACTTTGCCGTGTTTCTGTTCTGGGACATGATGGCGTCAATTCTTCTCACATTCTCTTGTCATATTCCCAGTTGTGGTGATCCACAACAGTGAGCTGATGTGTGGTACCATGGACAAGGGCACCTTGGGATCTGGGTCCAAGAACAACATCTTCTACATCTTGCTGAGAGACTGGGGACAGCAGGAGGCTGCCAGTGCCATGTCCCGCCTTGCACGACTCGCTCCAGTGTATCTTTGTAGGTGATCTGTAGGGCTTTAACAACTTATTGTGTGTCTTGCACTGCTCTGAAGATTTAGATATGTCATTGTCAGCAGACAATTCTGACATTCTGTAGTTTTTTAGCACACATTAGGTCATTTTAAATCCTGGTTCAACAGTAAACAATTCTACAAATGTGTTAATCTAGAGCGATATGTATGTAACTTGCTTTTTTATTTTTTTTACCCCCAACTTTCAGCCAACAGGGGCTTTTCCATTGGCATTGGGGATGTGACACCTGGTCAGGGTCTACTGAAGGCCAAACAGGACCTGCTGGATGACGGTTACGAGAAGTGTGACGAATACATTGAAGCTCTGAAAACGGGCAAACTGCAGCAGCAGCCCGGCTGCACAGCAGAGGAGACCTTGGAGGTGGGCATGACAGAATATATTCACACATGAAATACATTAACACACATGAGACTTTACATGCTTCACCTGGATCCTCACCGGCCACATGTATATCACACCAGATATAAGCTCTTTCTTTTCATGTCTTTATTTAAAACTGACACCTTCCTATAACAAGTACTGTAAATTCACACAAGTGGTGACTCATTGGTGGTGTGACTGACGGACATCCATCGCAAATTGGCTGAAGGACCAGCTTCCTTGTTCTTAATTAGAGCCTGACTGATAAATCGGACGAGCCGATATTGACTTATTGCAGATACGTTGCCATCAACGTGTATGTTTGAGGTGATTCAAGTGTGTCACCGTCACATATTTTGTTCACCAGAGGGTATGGACAAGTTGATTTTGTAACTTGGAAATACCTCAAAATATTTCACTATTCTTTTAATATCCAAACTTTAGTCTTACCAAAAACAAATATTCACCAATACGTTCAATAGGTGGTTGAGAATGACCAAGCTAAGATCTTGTGGGACTTCCTGATCCAGACTGACAAACTGGTGATGGTTAACCAACCGGGCATCGTGTTGATCAACAAACAGAAAAAGGCAGTGGATGGGAATGGGAGGACTGTAGGGGTGAGACGGTTCACAACATCCACGGTTCGGTTCATATCACGGTTTTGGGGTCATGGTTTTCGGTTTGGTATATTTTGTTGTTTTCGTGGGGGGTTTTACACTTCATTTCTCATATTTTTAGGCTGGATGACGTCATCAAGGCAAGAGTGCAATAAAGATTAATAAAAAAATCCTACCTAGTTTAACATTAACCAAAAGTCATGTTTCAAGGAAACTTTTAAATTAGTGCCTTAGATGAAATCACATTATTTTACATACACTGACTAGGGCGTGAACACAGGCTGGGGTCCTGGATTCCCCCCGGAGAAACACGTCGTCAGGAGGGATTCCCACATGCCCTCACTGAAGGAGGAAAAGATCATAACAATATAAAGAGCTGTCACATGAAGACCATCGTGCATGCTTGCTGCATAATACATTCATTTGTTTGACGAAGTTACTAGAAATGTCCTGTGTTTTCTGCATCAGTTTTTTTTTTATATATGCGCATTGATTTATTTACAGCCGCTGCATGTTTCCTGTTCAAACGGACTCATTTGCCTCACAATGCTAAAATACAACAAGCCAACTCTAAAATAAAACTTGTAACTTATCCCAGGCTACATTATATAGCCTATTTCAATAAGCACATTGCAGGATAAAAGAGAAAAACACAGAAGGAAACTGTTTTATTGATGCTGCTCAAATCCGCATGTGGAATAATAATAATAATATGAGAATATAATAGGGTCACACATCAACAATTAAATGGGATCATTTATTCGTAACAGACCAACCGCCGTGCTAATAATAAAAGGCTATACCTAGATATTTACTTTGTAGAGATATTTTGGTTTTCAGAGATGGGTCTACACATGTTTGTGTATCCTACCATTTGTGTTTTTGTGTAGTTTTTCTGCTTTGCTATAATCAACCTGCATCTGGAAATGGTGTGCGCTTTCTCAGGTCAGTAGAAGCCTCCATCTTCCATAGGTCCCATGTATAATAATGTAACGCCTCTGCGTCGTGCCAAATGAAAAAAAAACCAAACTTCACTGGGTTACTGGCAAGGCTTACATTGCGCGTGTCATGAACCGAACAAACCGAACAATACACACGTGCCCCGAACCGTGACAAGCGTACCGATCAGGACCGATTATTTTAATTAACTGTTCCACTCCTAGCGGACTGGCATTTATTCTGCAACGCCTGATTTGGTCTAAATATGACATGTTCTTGTTTATAATGAGAGTCACTGCATAGTTATGTTTAAGAGAATTTTACCCATCGTTTTCATATCTTCAAGATGTTAATTAAATACAATTTTATCTCATCACAGTGTAAGAACTAATGGATTGAAAGTTTATTGACTAATTATCATTAAATGGTCAATTCTGACTTACTGCAGGCACAGGCTTACTTATTACACAGCACTTTTGTGGTCAGACAAAAGTGGTCGTAAATTGTTCCAAAGCTTATGTCATAACCAATTTCAGAAAATCTACATTCAAAATCTTTACTTTCATCCATGAGAGTGGGCGATTGACAACCACACACCATTGTTTTCACAGTCAGTGAAAGTGCAGTTGGCTGGATTGTGCAAAAGCAATAAGGTGGCATTCGCTACAGAGTAAAACTCTTACGTCAATTACATTCAGTAATTTGTCTATGGGAAAAAAAACTTTTTTTTATTTAGTGTTTTCATCCTTTATTTGATTTCTGACCTTTCATAGTCTGAGAAACATGGGATTTAAATTGAATCTTTCAGATAAAGCCCAAGGTAGCACTATATGAATGGTTAATAATATCATTTATGATCCAAAAGAAAAGGGTTTCTGACAGCTTTGCGTACTTCTTGGAGTCGATGTGGACTGAATGACTTGTAAAAACAATTAGCAAACCTAATTCAAAAGACTTGTGAAAGAACACAGTGTTTTCTTCGATTGTCGTTTGACCTTCGCCGACTACATGTTTGTGTTTCAGCATTCAAGATTTTATTTGATGTGTTTTTGTCAATAGGCTCTAATCTTGAGAGAACTGTCAGTCATCAGAGACCGAGCTGGCAGTGCCTGCCTCAGGGAGCTTGACAAGAGCAACAGCCCATTGATTATGGCTCTTTGTGGCTCCAAAGGTAAGCGAGCTGGACAGGAAATTTACTCATAATGAAATCTTAATTTGGTTCCATATATTCTTGAATTTAATATATTGTTTGGAATGATGCAAAGTTATTATGTCAAGATAAGATGTATCTTCTTGTTTTGGAGGCAATAGTTAAAACTGTCATTTTGGGATTATAATTTTGTCTCTGACAGCAATATACCAACACAAGTAGGAGGTTATTGTCACCTCAGAAAATACCCAGCCACTCAAGTAGATGCTGATTTATTTGGGCGAAGGGACACTAGGTGTATGAACTCTATTACATGTACAATCTCTGGAACAGGCTACAGTCTACAGGATGTATAATACAAAAGACCTGTGATATAATGAAATGTGTTGCTCTGTGGGTGTTGCTCCAGAAAAATAATGGTATGAAAACTCCTTCATTGCAACTCAATGGCGTGTATAACATTAACCTAAAGGCCAGCCTTTGATGATGTATCATTATATGCGCAGCTGTCACATGACTTACATCATGAAGTAGGGCTCTTTATTTTCAGTTTTCACTTCAAGTGTCTGCAAACAGTGAAATATGTCCATCAAAAACTTCCTAGAGCCAAAGGTGACTTATGTCTAGTCGAATAGTCAAAAACATAAAAATGTTCAATATAAGTCATCCTTGCAGCCCTGTGGTTAAGACACATACCATATAATCACAATGGATGGACCTTTGTTGTTTTCATTCCCTTCTCTCTCTCTCCTGTTTCCTGTCTGACTATACTATCACTGTCTTTACAGGCTTAACGGCCCAAAAAATCTTCAAAGGAAAAAAGGGAAAGAATTATAGGAAATATACAATTCCTTACATACGTGGAACTGAAAATAGTAAAAGCTAGGTTCTCACCTTTTCATCTGTTTCCTCTGTATACACAAAGGATCCTTCATTAATATCTCTCAGATGATCGCCTGTGTGGGCCAGCAGGCCATAAGTGGCTCTCGAGTACCTGATGGTTTTGAAAATCGCTCCCTGCCTCACTTTGAAAAGCACTCAAAAGTAAGATTGTGTTTATTTGTTTAATATATTCCTCAAAATATAATTATAAATATTATATATATTATAAATGACGCCTCAAAGGAGTTGTAGGTTGTTATATACTTTGGTTCAATTTTAAATGAATTCCTCTTATTTGACCTCTTGCTAATGGAAATAACTTACTACATGGCAAATACTTCCTATTTTTATTTAATTATTAGTATTTTGAGATGTTATATATAATGTGGTTGTCTTTTAAATGTACTGATTCATTATTTTCAATGGGTTCTCTTAATATTAAATCCGCCTCTCATTTAGTATTAAGTATTGGTGGATTCCAGACTGTTTTGTGTTTGTTCATATTTCTTCTTCTTCAAGACTCATATGTTGAAGAATAACAAATGAAATTGGTTGGATTGTAACATTGAAAGTGGATAAAATCAGTAACATAGTCATGTTTTCTGCACACAAACATTTCGAGCATAGAAAACCTTCTTAATGGCTTAACAACAATTTTTCTACAGCTGCCTGCTGCTAAAGGCTTTGTGGCCGACAGCTTCTATTCTGGCCTGACACCCACAGAGTTCTTCTTTCACACAATGGCTGGTCGTGAGGGTCTGGTGGACACTGCTGTGAAAACTGCAGAGACTGGATACATGCAGGTAATGCCTGAGGATCAGTTGACACCTGCTGCTATGCTGATAGCACATGGCCGAATAAAATTGCATGTTTATCTGCATGGAAGTTTCCATGTCAAATAAGATGAGACGGACTGCAATTAATATTTTTTTTCATTATGAATTAGTTTTTCAATTATTCCATTAATTGGTTCAACTTTAAAATAATGAAATAATGACAAATGGTGGAAAATGACCATCACAAGTTCCCAGAGGCCAAGACTGATTCAGATTTCCTTTTTTACATTTTTCGAGCATCACACAACTACGGAGCCCCTCTGGTATCATGGTAAAAACAAATTATTAAATTGTGGCCACAATATAGCTATAACGTGCGCACGAAATACTAATTTGTAGCCACGAGATACTCATTTGTGGCCAAGAATAGGTATAACGTGTGCACGAAATACTAATTAATAATATTAATATTAATATCATTCCTGGGTGCTCGGTGCACTCTCAATGCCTCCCGTATTTCTGGTGACAACTGCACATTGTAGAGCTCTGAAACTTTAAACTTGATGAAGCTGATTTAAACATTATGCTCAAGCTCTGACACTGTCCTATGAAATTTAGTCTTTGGCAAATCAAAGTGCAATGAATTTTATTGATCAGATATTATCTGTGGTAATAAAGGATTGCGCAATTTTCTAATCAGGATTCTATTAGCTGAGAGTCTGACACACATGATGCTACTTTCAAAGGAGATGATCAGGGAAAAAGCCACTTTTTAAGATGATTTCAAGCTGAAACTGTGAACAGAATTTGGTCCGGACATAGGCTATTGCAAGTTCTAGAGAAGGTGCTGGAATGATATTAATATTATTAATTAGTATTTCGTGCGCACGTTATACCTATTTTGTGGCCACGAATTAGTATTTTGTGCGCACGTTGTAGCCTACCTATTTCGTGGCCACAAATTAGTATTTCGTGCACACGTTATAGCTATATTGTGGCCACAATTTAATTTTTTTTTTTTTACCATGATACCAGAGGGGCTCCGTACACAACCCCTGCAAAATGATTCATTTTACTGCAGGAATATCAAACCCAACACCAGATTAAAAACTCTGGTATACTGTGAAATACAGGTAGACTTATCTGGTTGTGAAATGATTAATCAGCATTGTGTGAACTCTTTAAGTAAGGGCTTGAATGAGTTTGGTCTCAGGGATTACTTTTATACACGTGTACCTCACTCATTTGTTTAAAATGGTTGGAGGTATGATTTCAGTTAATTATAGACCCCGAATATACACTCACTGTTGAATACCATTATGTCACAGATAATATTATTTGTGTTTGTGGTTTGGACAGAGACGTCTGGTAAAGTCCCTGGAGGATTTGTGCTCTCAGTACGACCTGACAGTACGGAGTTCCACAGGTGACATCATTCAGTTTATTTATGGTGGAGATGGTCTGGACCCTGCTGCGATGGAGGGAAAGGATGAGCCGCTGGAGTTTAAGAGAGTCTTAGACAATATCCGGGTGAGTTAATTTAGGGTTTTTTCCCCCCTTTTTTATGCGTTTTTATGTTGTTTTTTTTCCTTCAGCCCTTTTACTCATGCAAAGAAACACATTCCTGCCTCCCTGCATACACAGCCACACATACATTAATACATATCCAAACCAGACGAATAGTTCATTTATCTCAACCGGGCTCTTACATTTATATAACCCGTCTTCTTACCCCACTCCCATTCAACCGTAGTTAGTTTCTTGCATTTATGTATGTATATGTTTGGTCTTTTATGTCACTATCTCCGCTTTCATGGACACTAAATTTGCACCACACACTGCTTAGCATTTGGTACTTTAATGTTTTGTCTTTTGTCTCTCAATAAAAGAAAAATAATCTGGAGAGGTAACCAGAGCTTCATTGGTTCACTTCCCAGATTGATTTTGTTTAAAAGGAAGAGGAAGCTCATTTCCACATGTAGGTTTGCCAAACAAACCTGGATGGATAAAAAAAAAAATACATCCTCCCAGCTGTTGATTAGGCTGGAAGAATTGTTAGGAAAAAAACTTAAAATTGATGCTTCAGAGGATGTTTAACTCATCCATAGCAATTTGCTTATCTCAAGTGAGGTTATACTGTATTTTTTGGCCAAGTGTACAGATGAATGCACTGTTTAAGTCAACAATGAGTATGTTGTGATTCTTCATCTAATCGTTTTACTCTAAGGTGTCATCTTAGTGTTATCAGGACTATAATCAGTTCCAAAAAGTTCCTCGTCTCCAAATGTTCGGTAAATAAAATGGACCCAAAATAATGTCAAAGGATGGATGTGTCATCAGCCTTTCATTCATGGAAAAAACTTAGCCACACTGTCTTATAACATCGGCTCAGTGTAGCCTAACCTTATATATATGCCAGTCCTCTGGGAGAACAAATCAGTATGAAACTCTCACTGTGAGAAGCCTGTTGCCAGCTAAAAATAATAATAGAAGCTCATTAGCAGAAAATCCATGTGAAAACACAGAAGCTATTGAAATTACATTTTTTTTCACTGATAAATCCCCCCATAGTCGGCTGAGAAAAATATACTTAATAGCTAGTAAAGAGAAACAGTGAAAAGAGTATTAGCTAAGCTGAAGTTATTAATATTAATGGCACTGTTCAAGGTTTGTTTCTATCAGTAATAAATAATACTGCAGTAAAACAATCTGGCCCTTTAATTATGATCAGTTGACAAAGCATAATGATTTTTTTTTTTTAAATTCACCTCCTCATGTATGTAACTAAGCAGAAAAGGTCACATGGGTGTAAAAAAAAAAAAGCCTTTAATTATTCTAATCAAGAAGAGATTTACTGTATTCCCCAGGTGTTTCTGTATTTTGTTGTTATTGCACTGTGATTAGCAGTCTGTTATCCGTGTAAAATGACACCTGTGTTTACCACAGCCAGTGCGGTAATTGATAGCAGAAGCATGTTTGTAAGACAAGATTGATCTCAGAGACGGTGAGCTCTGCAGGAAAACCCTCCGCTGCATGCCAATTTTTGATTAGTGTGACAATTATACACAGTGACATGACAATAATATATCAGATAATTGTAAGGCGACAGCCATCCATCAACCAAGAGGTCTGATTACTCATAATTGTACTGGCAAATTTAGCGATTTACAGTATATTTAAATAAAAGCACCAGCCAGTGAACTGAGATCACAATGAATATTATGAGATTCATTTTTGTGTACTTGTAAATAAGTCATTTTTGTACTGTGTTGAGGATGAGGTAGTTTCATATGCAATTAGGATCCGCTATCGGGAGCTGTTAAGCTGTGAGTGAGGGACCTATCAGGAACTGTTGACCTGTAAGTGAGTGTTTCTGCCGCGCTGACTCCAATCATCTGCTTTTGATCCTCTCCATTCCTCCAGGCGGTCTACGCGTGTCCAGACGAGCCTGCACTCAGTCAAAACGAGCTGGTCCTCACCGCAGATGCCATCATGAAGAGAACTGACTTCTTGTGCTGCAGAGACAGCTACTTGGAGGTAACCTCATCAAAGGACAATGCTGTATATAAGGTGTCTGTAGATACTTAGATAAAGCCCTAAAAGCCCTGTTTTAAAAAGTATTTTTTAATTTTTTTATTATGAAAGGTGTTTTCATGATTTTGACATGGCTACATATTTAAATATTAAATGATGTTCTTGTGTATACTTGGTTTTCCACAGGCCGACACAGGTTCTTGCAATTTTCCCAAAAGGTATCTGAATTCAGGAAGTAAATAAATCATTTACTGATAGGGTTAAGCTAAAGACATCCCCAGTGTACTGAAGGGAAGAAGAGGTCTTATTATCTCTGCTTCACAATAATATAAAAATAAGTAGGCTTTGTCTCATAAAAACTACTGACTTGGATGTCATTATAAGAGGACAGAAAAATACTGACATCGTATGAAGTGAGAGGCAGTTCGTGCAGTTAATTGGAGTGCTGGCAGTAATACTTGTGACCCTCTCCCCCTGTTTGTGAAGGAGTTAACTGAAACAGGCTCAGAGAAGTACCTGGAGGTATAGTGATCAAGCATGCTGGGTTGCGGTTTAATTTAACAGAGAATGGTGTGTCAGTGAGAGATGTGGACCAGTGAATAATGAATTATAAATCTGCAGGTAGTAGTACAGGCAGTGTTGCCCTTTTGAAATAATACAGCCTTTGTCAGTGTGCTTAAATTCATGCTCTGACATCTGACTGCACTGCTGGCTGGTTGTATTCTGCACTTTAACAGTTTAACACCTGCATGACAGTGTGTCATGTCTCAAACAGCATACAGTTTGGTCACACTTCACTTTTTGTTCTGAAAGATGTCAACACCTGAAATTCTTAAAATCTTTCTCATCAACTGCAGGAGATAAAGAAGTTTATTAAGAGCGTCTCAGAAAGGATCAAGAAGACGAGAGACAAGTACGGTATCAACGACAACGGCACCAGCGAGGTAAAAAACATGCACCTTGGATTCATGTGCTAAAGGCAGAAATGCTAATAGTTTAAATATGTCAGTTGAAACTTAATTCCTTGTTTCTCTAATTTGCATTGCAGCCAAAAGTTCTCTATCAGCTGGACCGCATAACCCCCAAACAGCTGGAGAAGTTTCTTGAAACCTGCAGAGACAAGTACATGAGGTAAAAGACTTACTGCCATGTTTTACTCTGAGGCTCATTGTTTACCCATTTCCAGCCAAGTGGTTGCTTTTTTATAGGGAACAGATTGGTTTTATCCAAATTTCACATAGATTTCATGTCGCGACCCACCCAAAAGTTGTTTTTCCTGCTGCAAGTAGACACTGATCATTGAAGTTAACTATAAACTACATTTTTCTTGCACTGTATGTAGGCAAAAATGTGCTTCTGGTAATAGAAAGTCAAGAGAAAAATGGAAGAAAACCCAAATGAACTGCTAATTATATGAACATGCATATATGAGTCCCACTAAGTTGATGCTGTATTCTGTCTTTCTTTACTTTTATTTGTTTGTCTATGTAGGACTGATAAACTGAAACAGGGTCAGAGAAGTACCTTTATCAGTAAAACTTGTAATCGTCCAACAACAAAAAAGAAAAATAATGATCCCTCATGATGTCCTTTTGTGCTGTTCTCGCTGATTCTGCATTGGTTTAGCAGATTTATATCAAGTGATTGATTTGTTTTGTTCCAGATGAACACTAATGGAAGCCGAGTCAGCTCAGAGACAGTTTCTTATCATTTATCATTGTCTCCTACAGAGCTCAGATGGAGCCGGGCTCTGCAGTCGGGGCCCTGTGTGCCCAAAGTATCGGAGAGCCTGGTACTCAGATGACTCTTAAAACTTTCCACTTTGCTGGTGTTGCGTCCATGAATATCACTCTTGGTGTGCCTCGCATAAAAGAGATCATCAATGCCTCCAAGAACATCAGGTGAGGTCAAGATCTGGTATGACATATAATGTTCCCTCTTTTATATGAACAAAGGAGAAAAATAAGCTGTTTCATCCTTCAAAAGGGGCTACAGTCTTTGTCTTGATGTCTTTAAGGATTCATTGGATATTATTGTTGCAAGAACTGATTCATGAGCACTCTCGCCTCAGTTGAATGGAAGCCGTTCTCAGCTTTGACATTTCCCGTCAGATATTAGATATTACTTTTTTCTTTTTGTAGGGAGTTTTGCAGGTCAAAAGTGCAAAATTCTTTTTCAATGAAGTTTAATGCTTGCGTGAGTCCACAGCTTAAACAGTCAATTATCGCATTTAACAGACATGTCACAGTGATTTATCCATCCCTAATTTGTTTTGAATAATCTATAATAAAAGTCTTTAACTCTCTACTCAGCACCCCTATAATCACTGCTCATTTGGATGTGGAGGATGACGCTGATTTTGCCAGACTGGTGAAGGGGAGGATTGAGAAAACTCTCCTGGGAGAGGTACAGCACCATACGTTAGACACCTGCCTTTTTTACCTTTCTCAATAAATCAGTGCATGTAGGTATAATAAATATTTGAAGAACAGTACAAAAGAGGCGCTGTGTTGAACATGAACAAGTTGAAGTATTGAACTGTAATAAAGCCAAAATCTCTTGTTGTCCTCTGTAGATTTCCGAATACATAGAAGAGGTTTTTCTACCAGATGATTGTTTTATCCTGGTAAAATTGTCACTGGAGAGAATACGGCTGCTGCGACTGGAGGTAACACAATTGTCTTATTTTTACTGACACAGTAACTAAAAGCAAATATAAGCAAATAACTATGTTAATATTACTAACTGGAAAGATAGCCAGAACTATAAAAGTCAGACCAGAGTTATAATTAACCCTGAACGACCCTTTAAAATTACATGATGCACATTTTGAAAGAGACAATAACAAATTCCTCCTCTTATAAATAAAACGTGTAAATCATAAAGCTATAAAACACACCTTTGTCATATGCAATTCACTCAGAAGTTTTGCTGATACAGCCTTAGTTGGTGTGTTAAAATAATAGTTTAGAGCAGCTGAGGTTTGCAGAACTTAATTACTGACATTACTTGATGACTCATCTCTAGCTTTAATGTAAAGAACATTCATGTGGAGGTGAGATGGAAGCAGGGGGATAAAACAACATTTGAAATTTGAAGTTATTTGATTTTGTTGCCGTGGTTACAAATGGATCCCTCATCCTTGATGTGTTAAAATGTCTTACCATTGATCAAGCCCTGCAGCCCTTGTTCTTCCATATCATGCATCATATGTGAAGGTTTTGCACCACTGCTTTAACATCAGCAGCAACAGCTTTCCCTCATAGTTCACTGCTTTTGGGTCTAGAGGTGCTAAATTATAGATTTGTGCTTGCAAGGTAAGAATAACAATAGAAACTTTGTCTCTGATTTCTTTTTTTTTCCTTTTTCTTTGCTTTCAGGTAAATGCAGAAACGGTGCGTTACTCCATCTGTATGTCTAAACTGCGAGTGAAACCAGGTGACATTGCTGTGCACGGTGAGGCTGTGGTGTGTGTGTCTCCACGAGAGAACAACAAAAGCTCCATGTACTACGTTCTGCAGTCTTTAAAAGAAGAACTTCCTAAGGTGAGAATCTGGTGGGTGAGCTATTAAAACACTGTCTGTAAAAACACTGAAGGCCAGGTTAACTAAGAACTCAGCAGTTCAGAGCAGAGCTGGTAGAGATGATGCTGATCTGGATATTAATACTGAGGTAAATGCACCCAAACACATGCATAAATGTACTTAAAAGTTTAGTTGCAGCCTGAAGGATTTTACAATTCATTTATGGTAAAATTCAAGCTCATTAGCCTCTTTCTTCGTGTCACAGCAATCAGATATTGTAAATTTACAATTATAAAAGCTTAGTGGCTTTATTTAGGTTTCTTAAAATCATTTTTAATTATATACAATCCTATATTGTACATGTCCATTTATACATTTGTTTATGGTCTTCAGAGACAGAGAAGTTGCCCGTCAAAACTGACCGTCGCAAATTGCATGGATGTTAGTAAATCCAGCAAAATACATAATCAGTCTCTGTTTACATGAGTCCTCCTATTATATGCTAAATCCTCCCTTAAATACAGAGGTAACTAGGAGAGAGGCACACTTTGCAGACAATTGCACAAATGACAGCCTGGGGCCTGTTTGACCAAATTTGCATCAGGATAGCTACAACTTGAGATCATTTCCTCTTGCATCGATTTTGGAACTTTTAACTCATCAAAAGAAACATCATACTTGTGACCCAGCACGCTAGAGGACTGCAGGACTGTGAATTAGGGCACTGACACCATTTGCAGTTAGCATGTAAGAAGCGCTCGCAAATCGCTTTTGTGAAGTGGGCCCCTGGTGTGTTTGTTTGATGAATGCACAGCATGTGTATGGGGCAGAATGCATCTTATCTACACCTGAAAAACTGCTGCTAAATGTCAACTTGTCATTACAAAAACCGAATGACACTTAATGGCAACAGTCATAAACATTTATGACATAATGTTTATGACACGTTCATGACTGTGTCACGTTACAGTTATGACAGTGTCATGTCACTCTTATGACGATACCTTCAAGTAAAGTGTTACCATTTATTTTTCTAAAGCCTTATTATTAACACCGGTAAGAAGTATGAATATCTTGTGATATATGTTGATTTAAGAGGTTTGCCTAAATTTGAACTGGATCCCTTTTTTTAGTTTCTTCTTTTAACTATTGTCATGTTTCTTTTCTAATTTCTCTCTTGAAAGGTGGTGGTTCAAGGAATACCGGAAGTTTCCAGAGCTGTTATTCACATTGACGAACAGAGTGGCAAGAACAAGTACAAACTCCTGGTGGAGGGCGACAACCTCAGAGCTGTCATGGCAACGCATGGAGTGAATGGAAGCAGGACCACTTCCAACAATACTTACGAGGTCTGAGGCAAGGCTGTTGTAAAACAAGTGGCACTGTAGTTTGCTTTAGAGCTCCGCACGCATCCTTATTTTTGGCACAGCATCCGCTCCACATCCTCCACATGAGTTTTGAGACAGAACTGATAGCCTTGACAGATTTCAAAAATAGTGAGAAATGGTTCAAGCAGCTGCCTACTTATTATATTATTAATTAGTTACTCTTAGATAAATAGAATAAAAAATAAATAGACATATGCACACGCATGCTCATGTCAGTCATGCAGGTGTGTTGCGCTTGTTTCTACACTCAGGTTCCATTACAGTGTGAAAACAAATTATAATTTATATTAAACAAAAACCTGAAATAGCACAAAGCATTAGTTTAGTGAGACATAAACTGGAGTCATTGTGACTAAGTCATGTCCTTATAAATGCAGATACGTTTGGGCGGGGGTTCTGTCCACATTTTCAGATCAGATTTCTCAAAGTTTACGTGGAAACAACAAAACAAAAGAAAAACCATCTAGATCTCTTCCTCTTGCTTTAAGTATGCAGAATTATTCCCAGGAGTCGCCATCCGGAAAGAAATGAGGATACAGTCTTGATAAACACAGCTGAACCGCCCACTTGTTCTCAGGAGCTGCTTAATGTCTTTCCTGGGCTGTTTAACTGAGGCCACCTCACCCAAATCCACTTCTTAGTTTATCATCATGTTATTGTTTGACATGTCCATGACACATGTGTCACTGTCTGTTATTTACAAATAGGGTTGGGTCCGTACTAGTAATGATACCGACCGAACTATGTCCGTACTACCGTGTGTTGATTCCCGTCATCCTTCAACGCACAAGCTGCAGACATGTTACAGCAAAATATTATGTCCCTAATCTGTCAACTATTTGTCTATCTATCTATTTGTCTATCTATCTCTATATCTATCCAGCAGTGTACCAATACAGAACACTGGGTACCGGTTCAAATGTGAAAGGTACCCAACCGTACTTACAAAGGAAATAAATTACCTTAGAGACAGATTGAGGTGGCAGAAAGTTATTGTTGTTACTGTGTTGAGCACTTGAGCACGATGTATGTCAAAGTTGACTGTCGTTTTTTTCTTTATCACTCCAGCATGTGACCTACTTTTAAAAAATGTGTCACTCCTGAGTGGTAGCTGCTGGTTCAGTATCCATGTAGTCTCTACTTTAAATGATTATACGTGAATCATGATTAGTAAAAATGCTTTTTAAGTGACCTAACTCTGCAGGGACACTAAATCAGGTCAGGGCTTGATGCTCACAAGCTTTTGTGTGTGTTTTTCCAGGTTGAGAAGACCTTGGGTATTGAGGCTGCTAGATCAACAATCATCAATGAGATTCAATACACCATGGTGAACCATGGAATGAGCATTGATCGGCGGCATGTCATGCTTCTCGCAGATCTCATGTCCTATAAGGTATGGAGAAAAAAACACAAAAAAAACATCATACATTGGATTAAAAAAGTATTCAGGTCCCCTTTCTTTTTGCACACTTTGTTATGTCATAGATTTAATTTTAGATGGATACAGTTGCTATTTTTGCACACTCAATAAGCTGTAATGAAAAAGTGAAAATGTGTTTTTAGATTTTTTTTATATGCAAATGTGATTTTTTTAAATAAATTTGTAAAAGAAAATCTAAAAACATTTTTTCACTTTGTCATCATGGGTTATTGAGTGTAGATTGATGTGCATAAATGGCAATTTTATCCAAAAATGCAGTAACCTGTACAAAAAGTGAAGAGGTCTGAATAGTTTGTGAATCCACTGTATATATTCTCAGTGTTAGTAGTAAAAAAAAAAAGGAAAAAAGTCTATTGCTTTAATACATTTCTTTCTTCTGTCCATAAAGGGGGAGATACTTGGAATCACCAGGTTTGGTTTAGCCAAAATGAAGGAGAGCGTCCTCATGCTGGCCTCCTTCGAGAAAACTGCTGATCACCTCTTTGATGCTGCGTACTTTGGGCAGAAGGACTCAGTCTGTGGTAAATTGATGCTTGATCTCTGTGATGAAATTGAACTTCGCTCTTTGTTCTTAAGTGGGTCATAACGTTTCCTTTGATCCTGTTTCAGGTGTGTCTGAGTGCATCATTATGGGGATTCCAATGAATATTGGAACAGGACTGTTTAAACTGCTACACAAGGCTGAAAAGGATCCCTCTCCAGTCAAAAGGCCTCTCCTCTTTGAAAATGCAGACTTCCATATACCTCTTATCACATAGCATCGAGGAAATGAACCGCGGGGATGCTTGAAGAACTTTTGTTTTGTTTTTTCTTTCAGAGCCGACTATCTACAGATATCCTGAGATTATCTTCAGCAAATACAGAAGTGCCTGCCAAAGTGTCAGATCATTTCCTTTTGGGGGATCTAACAGAAAATAGGATAATGTCTTCTTTTTTTTTTGGTGTGACACCTCATGCTGATGCCACAGACTATGAAAGAAAACTTTAATTTAATTTCACAGATTTCTTGGCATGTAAGAGATGATAGAAAATCTTATTTCAGTTTAAACATATTAGAGTGATACAGAAAACTTTGTATGCCTCAAACATTTGTTCTCTACTGCTCTTTTAGCTTTTTTACTTGTTTGTAAAGGAGTGTGTTTCCTCCGTTGTTACATCATCTTCTGTTCCCTCATAGTAACAGCACTGATCACTGTGTGAGTGCTAACTTTTTGGCATTGATTTCTATGTATATCATGTCTGTGTTTTATAAACAAGTGTGCAACAGACTCAAGACAGGTTACTTCTTATTCATGAAGCCAACTTGTTCTCTTCTCTGCTTGTTCTTGCCAAATAAGACCGTTAGACTGTTTTTCATTCACACTGCAAAAGCCACTTCAACATAGAAATCTAGTTTGTTATTTCTTAAAATAATCTGTTTTCGTACAAGAATTTGATCATCATGGGTTCCTGTATGAAGCTGATTCATATAATGTAATAAATGTGTATATAGTGAAAAATAAATGACCCAGACAACCATGGAGAAACAATGTTGTACTCTACAAAACTCTTTACTGCAGGCAGTTCACCCTGTTGGCATTAACATTTATCTCCCATGGCTAGTTATGTGAATGGTTTGAGAATTTTCTGTGGACATTTTGAGGGTGAGCATTTGATACTAAGAAGATATATTAAGGTGGAGTATTCCTTTAAAATAATTTCATACTATGTTGTACATATGTACTTAATTATACTTATTGTCGATAAGTTTAAAGGGTAGGGTCATAATTTTTCAAGTTTTTGAAAACAACATTTACAAGTCAGTGTTAATTTAATAGGTGCCCATATGAACTCACTGTAATCATTCATCCTGGCCATTAAAAGATCCCTTTGACATGTTTATAATGTAAGTGATGAAAAGAAAAAATACACAGTTCACGTTTGAGCAAAATGCATTTAAAAGTTCATCATCAGCTGCCTGATTTATTCAAAGTAGATATAGTGGTGGTATTTTAACAATAAAAATGAGGGAATTAATTAATGAAATAAAGCATTTTCTTATTAAGGTGTAGAAAAGTTATGTGCAATCTGACAGCAAATCATTACATGTAAACATAACTTTACAATATTCAAATATATTTATTGAGTTGTATGATTATTGTTTGAGTGCATGAGTAATTTCTAAACGGTTCCATCTGAATTAAACATGTATATGCTGAAAACAAAGAAACAGGTTGCAATATATAATTTTATTCAATCTAAAATTAAATATTTAAACAAGATTATGGCCTCATTTGTTGCAAAATCCTGTTCTCCTGTGTGAAAAAAGCACAATCTTTAAGGAATGAAGGACAAAACTCATGTAACACAAGCCAAGAATAAATCCAGAGATCTGGATTAACAAAAAGAAAGAAATGTGTTCAAATGAAGGATGATTTGATTTTCAATGCAACATCTTTAAAATCAACAATCTGCTCAGAACAGAGAATAAAAGTCGAGCTGTAGTTAGTAATTATATCATTACAGAACGTTAAACTAACTTTACACCAAAATGGTAACATTGATTTGCTGCATTTACACATGTTACAGAAATTTCCCACAGCACCATAAAGCAAACACATGAACACTGAATCCAGTTTTGCCCTTTGTGTTTTTATGTGCGACACCATAAGCCACATTTACCTTTAAATACAGGGAAATGTGTGCATCCATCCATTTCACAGGTTCATTGCTATGTATGCTATTTCCTCTTCATATGAAATGGCTGTATAAATCTACTACAGTGGTATGATAAAAAATCTTGTTATGACTACTGTACCAGGGTCCTTTTAAATGTCTTGTATGAAAAAGCATCACTTGTTCAGTGCAAATACGAATACATCCAATTCTTTCAACCATAAGAGGGCGGGACTGATTCATCCTTCTGTATACAGCTGGATGAATGAGTTCTCCGTATACAGCCCCATGCACTTTTAAATCCTTCTCAGTGTAAACATACTTATCACAGTATCATCCACTGTGATCAATAACAGCAAAATCTTGTCATGTCTCAACGCAAACATGAAGCCTCACTTCTCACAGCTGAAGGAAAATAATCACATCAGATAGAGGCATGATGTGTGTCCCACTCCACACACCAGCAGCAGACCTTTTCATGACGTCGTGGGATGGAGAAAGTGTAGGAGTACATCACAGGGAGTCGACCTCTACTTGAGATAGATATAAAGTGATTAGATGTTCGCCTCTGATGCTTTTTTTCTCTTTTTCTGGTGTGACAGAAATACGTTTCTGTAGATCAGGAGGTAGGTTGCGTTACTTGCAGGTGGGAGCTTCTCGCAGGATTATGAAGTATCGCATTAATTCAGAAAAAAATTAGTCCGAAAAACAGAGAAAGAAAATATACTACTCCGAAAAACAGAAAAAGAAAATATATTACTCTAAAAAACAGAAAAAGAAAATATATTACTCAGAAAAACAGAAAAAGAAAAAAAAATATTCAGAAAAACAGCTTTTTTTTCCTTTTTTTTTTTTTTTTTTTAAAGTGAATGCAGTATGATTCCGTACAATAACAGACAAAAAAGCTGACAAAAATGTGTTTCAGTCAACTCACTTTGAAGTTTTACAAAGAGGTGATCTCTGATCTCCACAGGATGTTATAAGCACAATGTTAACAAAGTCAAACATCTGAGTTTGTGTCTTGTTCAAATAAAGTTTTAGCATTTAGCATAGCAACCTCAACTGAAAAGAGTGGCATGTTGAATAGCTGACTTGAATGAATGCATATTCAACAGTGTAATAAGCAGGCTTGAATGGTTTAGTAAAGTCAATGTCTGTGTTTTCAGGTCCAAACTGTTCCAAACCTGCAAAAATGCCACAGTGGTAAAAGTTTGTGCTTATTTGGGGTGAAATTGAACATCGTTCCCTCCAACAACTCATTAAACGCACACTGAGAGAGGCTGAGTGTCCTGCAGATTTTAGAAACATGGCATGACATCCAGATAACAAGCTGATTGCTGTCGGTGAGTCCCGGTGGGGTGTGGGGGGGATGCTGTACTTATGCCCAGAATTTTAAAAATGCTCATGCTTTCTGGTACTGCAGATATATATTTTCAAGCTGTTGGACTTTTCGAGTCTTTGAACTGCAGCTGTGAGATTTTAAATCACATCTGATGTCAAGTACCAGTGACTGACGGCAACCAGGGTGGAGTTCACACCTAAATGTTGAGCTGGTCCCTCTTCATTTGACTTGAGAGGAGCTGTTTGCAGGCAGGTCTGTTTGGATCGTGGAGATTTTTTCCCCTATTATTTCCAGGGAGCTCTCTCCATGTGATGAACTTGACGGGCCTTTTTCCGCTGAGTGCTGCTTCGAGCTGTTGCCTTCATCCAACTCCAGGAAGGCTTCTCTGCTTTGGGGTTTAATGAACTGCACACTTAATCTGGGCACTGCCACGGCACCGCCCTGCTGGTTGGGTTTTCTGATGCAGTGGGACAGGGTGGAGACGCAACTCTTTTTGAAGTTCTCATTCATGAAGGCATACACGATAGGATTGTTGAAGCTGTTGAAGAACCCAATGGCCTGAACAATGGCAATGAGCATGGTGAGTGTCACCCCGTCGTATTTCTTCTCCAGGTCATCTGGACAGTTAAACATAGAGACAAGATCATAGTTAGTCTGATCCAGATATTAAGCTACTATATGTCTAGGAATTGTTCTTTTTTTCCAATTATCCATTACAATTCACATTGACTCTATGACTCTTTGACTTGACCCTATGACTTACTTACAGTATTCAAACAGCATGTGGACCGTGTGAAATGGTGCCCAGCAAACAGTGAACAGCAGGACAATGGTGATCATCATTTTAACAGCTCTCTTCTTTTTCCTGTAGAGGTTTAAAGCAAAAATAAACAAATACAAGTAAAAGCAAATCTTAAAACGAGTAAAAAAAAGAGCCTTCTTACTTCAGGCATGTTGACTTGTTATAGCATGAGAGGAACAGGTGCATCTAAAATCACTAATGATGGCACTCTTCCACAAAGGTAAGTGTGCCAAAGGGCAGCATCAGTGAGCCAGCATGAAATAATTATCAGGGCCCTTGGACTCATATGCCTGAGTGGAGGCCATTTCTCCCGAATTTGGAAGGGCCAGCACTCCAGTAAAGCAGCCCCAACTCCCACTGTTGTTCAGGGAAGGGCAAAGACTGTCCAAACAAAACAAAACATAAAAAGGCAAGAGAATGAGAAAAACAACACAGCATTGGTTGTTTGTAGGATCAGCTTGATACTAAGAAGAAACCGAATCGTTCTGACAGCAAAACACTTTTAATTTTAACAGATTCAGAGTGCCATATATATGAATAATCAATCTCCTTGTTGTTTCACCTGTAAGCACCCAATAATCAGGCCATTTTAATACAGGTAGCATTCTGGCTGTTCTCTGATCCACTGTAATGCAGGCCATGTTGACAATCACAGCATGAATCAAATGCATCACACATAAGAAGCCATCAAGATAGACTGTAATAGCTTGTATTTGCTGATCGGGGGAACTAATGTGATAATAATTCCTGCTTTTGCTGTTGAATGGATGTGCTGCTTGGTACTAAGACGCCACATGGGAGCTTACTTACGGGAGCTAACAATGGCTGGAGGTGTTTTGTCACATATAAGACCTGAAAAACATCTGTCGGTGCTTTCAAGTATCAATATGTATAATTTAAAAGAAGGGTTCTAGGCCACAGTTCTTGAATATGCAACCAGTGTTCATTCATAATCTCCTGCTTTGTCTTCTGTCATTTCCTGAATCATTTCCATTTGTTTAAACTGCTTAAAACAACTAATTTGTATATCCAGTAATAGAGCAGGAAGAAGAATAAAGGCCAGGATGGTTTGGATCAACATTTAAATTATCTATGTTTGATAAGGAGAAAGGTTTTGCATCCTGTTGCCAATCAAAAGCTATTGTTGGTTTCTTCTTAACCATGACAACGACATCCCAAAGGGTAACCATAGCTTATGTAACATCGGGACAATTGTTCCCTCCTTTTGGCTGCCTAAAAGTGATGTAAATGTTCAGTGACCAACATTAACTGATAATAAACATGTCATGCAGGAGCCCTGACCCACCAGTAGGAGTTGATAGTGCAACAACAATGATATGACCCACCCCCTACTACTGCCAATACTGTTCACTGGAATGCAAATCTAAGCCAACAATACCACTAGCAGGAAGATATTTTATACACACTGGAAGATGTGATGCTTGAGAGACATTTTTCTGTGGTAAAAATGCATGAATACTGCATAAACACTCCAGGGTTAAGGAGACACCTCTGCTGTCAAACCTACCTTGAGATCTTACTGATCTCCCTGTGGTTCATGGTGTTGAGGACTGAGGAGTCGCCCACTCTCTTGCGAATCCACAACTCAATTCCAATACGAGTGTAAAGGAACAGCATGGCTGCCAAAGGGAGCAGGAAAAGAGCCACCATAATGAAGGTGGTGTATGCCTGCCTGTGATTCAGAGAGCGCCAACTCTCCTGACAGCACACATGATAGTGATCATATAAGAAGTCGTACTTCACCTGGGAGAGGATGGAAAAAAAGCTTTCAGTTATGAAAGAACAATGAAGAAAAAGTAGCTCTCACTAACATGTGACACATTTGACACATTAATTAAAACCACTGCAGTAGGCTCTAAGTATCATTCACAAATACATTAACTCTTAGATTCCTCTGTTTTCCCTCTTTTTTGCCCCTAGCAGTTGCTAGTATAGAGACATGGGTGAAGCCTCACCAGCTTCCCACTTATGAACACAACCATTAAGATGTTCATGAAGACAGTTGGACATCGTTTGCAGATGTATCCCCAAATCTGTCCCACAGTATAGTAGTAGTGCCAACATGTCATCTCCTATCATTTCAAAGACTGGCAACCCCAGTACCACAGTTTCCTCTCAAAATACATGACAGCACATGTACAAGTGCATGCCAGATGAAATAGTTATAAAACCAAAAAGATGGTTGTTTTTCATGCAGTCTGTGTCAACATTTGTAAAGATGGAATACATAATATGAGACAGCAAGTTGAGTTAACATGCTAATGAATTTTATGCCACACAATGCAATATTCTTTTCTTTTTACTAGGTTTGTGTGGTCCATTATGTCTAGAAACTAGAGTCTACACAACTATATTGTTGATAAAAAATGCACTAGCCCTCAGTGCAACAAAGTATGAGAATCCAATATTCTCAGTAAAGACACTAAATGGCATGAAGAACACAAAAGGCTTGGATCAGCAGCTATGCTGGAATGTGACACATCTCAAGCTTGGCGCTCTTCCTTAGGCAGTATCCCTGCTTGAAATGTTGCAGTCTAGAGTAGATGCTGAACCACACTTTTCTATGCTCTACATGCCATTTAGTGCCTGTATTCATGCACACACTGACCATATTAAATTCTGTCACTTCTTTTTTTTTTTTTCTTGCATTTGACAGCTCCGATCCTTTTTTACTGACTATTTTCACTGAACTGTTTGGGAAGCCTTTTATCACTGTTTTCCTTTGGATCCCTTGATTAAAAAAGCAGGTCACAATCAACAAACATTTATGCATGAGGTTTTGCTATCTGTGACAGGCTTAAAGCACGAAAGTAAGCAAGATAATATCAAGCTATCTTTCTGAACCTCTGTAATTCAGTGAATTCAAACCTCAGGACTCAAGCCTTGAATTACTCTGGTTCACAAATATGTCTGATACTGATTATATTTAATTACTTGTTTGTATCTGTATTGATATTAACCATAAAGATATATTTTTCAAAGCTAAATCCAGTATTTGACAAGAATTTTGCCTTCAGCTTCAACAAAGCTTGTGGTCACAGTCAAAGGAAGCTAATGAAAGGAATTTTGTGATGGGTTGCTTTGATGGGCACCACTTACCTCTAGCTGCTGCACAAACAGCATCGGTGAGCCCACTATCACAGAGGCAATCCATACAAGCCCTGCAGGATGCAGAGAGATATGTTGATGTAATTTGCAGATAAGACTCTTGGTTCAAATACAGTACATGTACCATGCAGGATGTGCAGTGTTTACAGTAACTGCCAGGGTAATTCAAGGAGAGTGACCTGTGTGTGACTAATGCCGAACAGTGATCACAGCAGCTGTACAATTCAATTCTTCTCTCCTGTAATTAACAAGCTGCCAATCACGCCAAGTCTCTGCATCGTTCCTCTGCAATTCCTTGTTTTCTGTGATACCTCAGGACTCAGATTTAAATTAGTATGCTATCCTTAAGTTTATTCTCTTTCATAAATGAAATGTTCGCACTTGTTAACCTTTTCACTCACTAAGGTTTTGACAAAAAGAATTCAGATGAGGAAAGCTTGGCATTCAGTCTGTTGTGAAGCTTCATAAGAACAATTTGGCTTCATTCTCTCACTTGAGTCTCACAAACTTTTATAACAAGGAACCCTAAAGTTTGGTTATTAAAGAGTTACACAAATACATGCACTGTGGTGGTTTGTTTTTGTTTTGTTTGCTTTTACAGTTGAGCAATAATCTTACTATCCAAAATCATAGTAATAGTAAATAGTATATGACAGTAAAAAGAAGTGTGAGAGTGAAACCTTCATAAAACACAGCCTATAGCATATTTATGTACTACCTTTCTCTTTGCACATCTGATGTATATCTACTGTATGATAAGCCAGTATCAGCCAAAGCTGATATATCAGTTGGATTCTACTTTTAAGGCTTGTGACATACTTGCATTTTATCAACTTGCATGCATATACATGCAGCTACAACACATGCTGATTTTTTCACATTCTTGCTTGTGCACTCTGTGTGTGTTCCTTGAGCATTAAAAAAATGTCCATAATTTGGCATATCAAGATTGTCCAACACAAGAATGCAACCTTGAGAACTTCTAGTTTTGCACGGCATAAACAAACATGTAGCAACACTCAATCAGGTTACTCCATTGTTAATTATGAAGCTGCAGCAGTAAAAGTGGAAGCTGCACCATAGTGGAAAAATTTCTGTTTTTTGTAATTTCTTGTCTGACATTACTGTACACCTCTAATGAATAGCCACTCAAAGAGGCTGAAATATGCTTCTCCATCTGCATGTAAGTTGAAAAATTGTGTTTGTATAGCTGCTTTTGTATTTAATCTTTTTAATGAATCAATGCAGCTGTAACTTGTTCACAGAACACAGGCTTCCTTGAATTCACAGACAAACCTTCAAAGCACATAACATAAGCCCTGCGTGAAAAGATATAATACCTAGCATCCTGTATGCTCTTTTCGATGAATACTGTCTCCTCATTTTCAGTGGGAAGACAATGCCCTGGTATCTCTCAATGGCAATGCAGGTCATCGTGAGGATGCCTGTCACTATGGCTGTGGTCTGTACAAAAGGAACTGTCTTGCAAACCAGAACGCCTGCAGTAAAAACAGAGGATGAATAGGTGAGGTACAGAAAAAACAGCAGGACACTAGTTTTTCCATTAAAGGTCATATGACACCTATCCTTTCTATCTTCCTGTGGGGCTTAATTGAATTGACAAAACAAACATCTCTAAAGACACTTGACCTCATCGATTTTGACTAATGAAGCTCAGAGCTGAAACCCAGGTGACAACATGCACTGTAGGTAAGATGCACATGTCAACTATGATTCATCCAGAACTAATTGTGACTGTATATAAATGCTTCAAGCCTGGCCTTCTATTGCTATGATACACTAAATGTCACAGTATTGGTTACACTCCTTACTGGTCATCAGGCACGTTCACAATGTTGTGATCTGTGAAATATATGAAATCCACTGCAATAGTCCTGTATAGTATATATATATATATAAACTGAATCCTTGAGAAGACACAGGGGCTCAGTGTGTCATTTCAAAGTATTACATCCTGTTGCAGCTAACTGGGCTTCTCCTTAAAGTTCATTCCTGGAGGAGATCTAGAATCTTAAATATTAAGGTATCAATATCTTTACCTTTACTACTGGACTACAGTGATCTGCTCTTTATTAATGTATCTGACCAATGCCTGATGTTGGATACTGTATACCAGCGCACTTTGCGTTTTATCACTGGCTGTGACAATGTAACATCACTTTACTCTGTATGGTGCTGTTAGGTGGCCATCTCTGTATGTCCACAGATCTATCTATCTATCTATCTATCTATCTATCTATCTATCTATCTATCTATCTATCTATCTATCTATCTATCCATCTATCTATCTATCTATCTATCTATCTATCTATCTATCTATCTATCTATCTATCTATCTATCTATCTATCTATCTATCTATCTATCTATCTATCTATCTATCTATATAGCATGTTTGACATAATTAGAGCTGTCTGTTTGTTTGGTTTGATAATCTGCAGTTTGCCCAGTGTTTGGTTTCATTCATTCATCTAATTTGCAATATTGTTTTGTTTTTTTAAATTTGCAATATTGTTGTTGAGCTGCTTAGGTTTAAATACTTTGAGTAAATGTGGACCCATGTCTGATGATTTAATACCCTAGATCATTATTAATTAGGCTGCCTACTCCTTAGGCAAGCTGTTCAGTTGAATTGATGCATTTTTCTATGTAATGTACGTGTGAGACTGTTTGTGTGTGCGTGACTTACATTTTATTATGATAATTATGATTGTATTATTGATTTCCTCATTGTTGAGCACAGTTTGGTGAAGTTGTAGTCGGCTTTCCAAATGCAAACGGTTTGACTGTGTTTCTGTCCGATACATGACAGCAGTTTTCCACATTTTAAATATTCAAATCCTGTCGAGATCATTCGTGACATGCTCTTTAAGAGTATCAAGTACAACTTTAAAGATTTTAAACTCACCTCCGAACCATTCAGACGAGATGTTCTGCAGCAGAGTAAAAGGGATGCAGAAGAAAGTGATGAGCAGGTCGCTGACCGCAAGAGAGCAAATAAAAACATCTGTCGCAGTCTGTGTCGCCCGTTTTTTCACAACTATGTAGATCACCAAACTATTTCCAGCCAGAGCCAAAGCGAAAATAACCACGTACATGATCACGAAGGTGGTCTTGGCGCTGTACGGTAACTCGGGGATGTAGACGAGCGGCTGGATGTTATAAGTGTTGATGAACTCGTGCCGGCTCAGGTTGTAGTACTGGAGCATCTCTTGCAGCACTTCAGGAGTTATTTTGGTGGACCCCTGCCCAGAATCTGTCGAGGCTGCTGACATACTGACACGCGTCTTCAATCCTGAGTACAAGTTGCTTTCAGAAAGAAAGAGAGGAAAGAAAAATCAGAGCTGAAACATCCTCTAGAACCCACAGGTGCATCTGGATGTTGCGCTGCCTCTTTCTCCTAGTGGAGTCAGCTGCTGTCGCTGCTGTGTGTAAGTGTGTGTGTGTGTGTGTGTGTGTGTGTGTGTGTGTGTGTGTGTGTGTGTGTGTGTGTGTGTGTGTGTGTGTGTGTGTGTGTGTGTGTAAAGGACAATGGACCAATAGGTCTGTTGATTGATCTGATGTGTGAATATTTGATCTTATATATGGGATATACAAAAACTAAACACGCTCATGCAAACCATCACAATTACAGTATATCTTCCTAAAACATTTTTTATTGCAGCTGGTTGTCACAACAAAGACATCAGTCTAGATAAGTGGTTCAAACCTTTTTGGCAGTTGTGACCCCTTAACATTTAACCCAGTATCACAAAATCATATACTGAGCCCAAAATCCAGATTGTGAAGCCCCAGGGGCCTTTATAATTTATACAGAAATACATCAGTAAAAAGGCCAATGGCTGTGACAGCTTGGTGGCAGCCTGCAGCACCTTGTTAACTGCCTGTGGCACCTCAGTGGCAGCCTGTGGTGCCTCAATGTGCCTCAAGGTTGATATGGTTAATCAGCTGGATTTTTCATAATCATTTTTTGGTGGGTAGCTTAATTCTTTTTAAAATCTATATACTTATTGTACACTGTAAGTACTTTTCTGTGTGTTGTGTTGTGATGACTGAATAAACACTACTACTACCTAGTCAAAGTCCAGCATGTACAAAGTGTATGAAAAATAAATCAAATCAAAATAAATTTAAATACATTTGTTTTGAATAGATTTCTGATAAATATACAGAAGACATTAAAACTCAGTTCTAGATGAACATCATAAACAACTTAATCTAAATATACAATGATTACAAGAAACGCTTCAAATCATAATCTCTACTCAGTCCATGAGGTGACAGGGTTCTCAGATGGAGGGTCCAATTGTGATACGATACCTCAAGGGGAAGTGACATGTAAGATTTAATGACTGATCTTATCACTTGCCCTTGTGTTAAATCATATGTTGGAAAGACAAGTAGAGCACTGGAAACTTGATAGCAAAATCACAGACATACAGCATGGGCAAAAAAGGATGACAAAAGTATAGAAAGTAACAATGGATTGATGACACATATGAAACATTTGATTTTAAAAAAGAAAATATATATATGACACTTGTGAACCCTATAGGTGCACTTAAAATTACAGAATAAATTCAACCAAAGAATAAGAATAAGGACCTGAAGATATAACATTGACATAAAATTACTAGTGACAGGTCAGTAAATACCAAACAATGTCCTAAGAAGTTTATTGGAAGGAGCCATGTAAATTGGCACTAATAAATTGATGGGGATCACTTGTTCAACTTACAATTGTAATGCCTCTGTGGGGTCATGTGTGGTAGTGGCTAATTAATTTCTTTCTCCCTTGCAGGTGAAGAGCTGAGACTGATTGCTGTAACTCACGGCACCTGGGCCTATAGTGCCTTGTAGCTTATTTGTGCTCCTCTTTCTCATTCATGTAGAGGCTGTGCTGAGCGCTGAGACCCCTCTGCTGACTGTCTCCCCTCTGCTTCTCCCCACAGGCACCATCCTTGGTTTGGTTTAGTTTCTGGATATGGGACTTCAATTGTAGTTAACTTGCTTTCTACAAATTACAACACCCTCATGCACACACATGCATCTGTCGACCAGCCCTTACACTACTAATGCCACTGATCTCCATACCTCATACAGTACTTAGACAATTTAAATTTGGCACAATTCTTAATTTGGCTTAAACCCATATATTTTGTTAAACATTTGACATGATGTGTCTCCCCTTTGTTGCGACCGCTGTGAGCCATGTCATAACAAATTAATGTTAATGTTTGCAGAGATAATAACACCTACAGCCAATTTGTCAGTGCACAGCAGGTCAATTAAACAGGAAAAAATGTGTTTGTCTACAGGCAATAATAATTTAATACGAAGAAGGAAATTGTCAATGTTGAATAAATGATGCTCACTGCAGCTGCTCACAAACTCAACACAACTAACTCCACTAACTGTCTCACAACTTAGTCTCACTTTTCCATGTAATTACTATCAAATATTCTTTCCAGGAAACTTTCAGAAGAAAGAAGAAGAAGGAACAATTCTGTAATTACAGGAACAAGTCTGTGGAACACAATATTTGCAAAAAGTCGGTATCATCTCATGACTCTTAACTAATCAATAAAATAAATAGTTGAAGCATGCAGCAAATATTTAACATGATTTCTAGCAACACAAATTGATTTAAGTACAAAAAGACCTGATAAAACCTGAAAGTTATTTTTTAGGGAAAACTTTAAGAACTTAAGATGCACTGCATGATTTTGATAAAGCACCACCAAATCCCAAAATATGCTGTGGATACATTTTTGAAACAATTCGATCAATCAAAGAAGTACATCACAGGAATAAATGCTGGCAATTTTTATTAATTTTAAAAGCTGTAACATAATTTCTGAACTGCAATTTGCTGCAATCGCTACAAGGGGAGTGTTGTCATTACAGTCCACTTTCCAGAAAAATGGAAAAATTGGACTTTTAAGAACTATTATGTGACACAAGCCAGTCAATTTGACAGGTTGGAGAGTTCAGTTAAAGGGAAGTGTAAGCCTCTGAGTGACTGCATACTCCTCAACATTCATCAGATGCTGTTTTCACAATTGATATTCAGGGGATGAGGATGTCAAGGGGTATTTTTTCGACAGTCTGGGTTTCCGAGTACAAACACATCACATCAGACTTTCATTCCACAGACAGGGAAAAAATGCTGACCTGAGTTTAACCCTGGACCATGTCATTCCCTAAACGCTGACTGGGAAAGTGAACTGTCATCTTTGAAACCTTCATATCATGCTGTAATTGCTCCTTTTAAGTTGAAGAAAACCACACTTTGCCTTCTCTTTTGCTCCATTAAACTGTATGACATTTCCTATTTTTTGAGCTTACACATAGAATTTTGACTCATTGATGTGTTGATGTTGATGTACAATGTGTGAAGTGGTGGGTCATATCCTTCAAGGTGGTCTGTCATGGAAACAGCTCCTCTGCCCCCCTCCTTCCCCTGGTTTTATCAGATTAATTTGCATAATCTCCTAACATTTCAGATTTGTCATTCATCACCTACCCACCAGCCGTCACTGCTGACTTTTTATGTTCCTCCATGTCACTTGAACTAGACACCTGTCCATCTTGTTGCTCCTCATTTGCAGTTAGCCTGAATATATGCAGAGAATATAATGTGATATTGTGTTTTCTTTGTGTTCCAGACTTTGTTATGACCTCCCTGCTGTGTGTTTCACCCCTATGGATCTGCTTTTCTGGTCTGACTTCCTTACCTTGCTGACAAGCCTACCTATTGACCAAACTTTACACTTGTTTTACCTCCTGAGCTTTTGGGACCAAACTCTGTCCTACTGCTAAAAACTATGTAAAAACCTGACTGACATTGTTCATTGGGAGAACAATTCATAGTGAGTGATGGAGAGATGGCATTCTCTGCAGGTGGAGGTGTAGTTTCCTATAGACCCCTATCGTCAAAAAGACGTAAATTGATGTAAATTAACTTTTACAAGCTGTAATCCAAAGCATGTCAACACACATCAATGATCAATCAAACTGGATCTTCAATTCTGGGCTTCCTGAACACAGCATGACAGAAATTTCTTGAGGAAAAACACAGTTGATCATACAGGCTGTGAATCTTCCTCTGAGGAGACTTTGGAGGATACTTGTTCTCTACATCTTTATAAATGTTCAGGTTTTGTATATTTACATAACGTAGATTGTCCATTTGCTCCCATTTCACCATGACAGAGTACAGCACACAGACAAACAGAAAATAAAATAAATGTAATTTGTACACAAATATATCATATATATAACATATCATATAAACATATCATATATGAAATCACTAATAGAAAACATATTTCAACTAAACTTATGTCACAACCAAGAATGTCAGTGATAACTGAATGTTGACTCAACTTTACATGCAGCCCACAGTGCTTCAGATAGAAACATTAAACACAATTCAATAATTCAAATCAGATTTGTGTTTGCATAGCACCGTCTCATACAAAAGCGGTTCAAAGTGCTTTACATAATAAAAAGAAACAGAAAACATACAAATAGACAGAAACATCATGTATATATGCATGTAAAATCACATATAAATACAACAAAAATATTGTATAAACATGGTGTGTTAATTTAAGAAAATGCTCAGCTGAAATAGAAGGTCGTTTGTTTGCTTTTAAAAGAACTCTAAAATTCTAATTTCAGCAGGCAAACTTTTCCATTTTTTGTATAAAATGTAAGAAATTAATAAATTAAAAGCCATTAAAATAAAATAAACACCAGGGACAAACATAATATAAAAAGTAATTAAATCTCAAAAACTAAGACTATCACATTGCAGCAATTATGAAATGAAACACTAGATTGATAAGATATTTTAAATGCTCCACAGTTTGTGGGTATGAAAACAGAACGTAGCCTCACTGGGAATGTTATGGCACACACTCTGATGTAGGAAGAAGGAACGTCATTTCAAATTTTATAAACATGTAAAATAACTTTAAAATCAATTCTAAAAGATGTAGTGTAGTGTCTTAAGCTGTAGGGGGATATGATCCAGTTTTTAGGTAATCTAATTAAAAGGGAATTAAAATAGTCTAAACAGGCTAGTAGAAGTGTGAATGAGCATTTTAGCATCTTTCTGAGTTGAAAAAGGCCTGTCTTTGGTGACATTCCTGAGATGCAAAAAGGATGACCCTGTTAAAATGAGAATAAAAAAATGAAATCATTCTGAAGTTTGTGACATGTGATTAAATCTGTTTGCTATGACCACCAAACATTGAGTGCAGTTTTTCTCTTGCTGCTTTTGGTCCTATCTCAGTGGTTTCCTCATTTAGTTTTAAACAGCTTTTACACCAACCATACATTGATGTCAGTGAGACAGGTAATGAGAGCATGCAGTGAACTGGTATCATTTGGCGAGACAGAGATGTACAATTGTGAATCATCAGCATAAAAATGGTAATTGACATAGTGATGTTCAATAATGTTTCCAAGTGTTAGCATGTATAAACAAGAAGTAATTAGTAATTAAGTAAGTCCGTGGTTGTGAGGGTCAGAAAATGTTCACATAAAGCACTATATTGGTACTTTAAAAAAGAACCTTGCTGCTTCTCTTTCATTGTCTGAATTGATCTGAAATATGAATGCTCTCGCTTAACTGTATTGTATAGATCAATGCATCCTCGATTTAGATTTTAAAAATAAATGTGGTAATAAAGTCATTAATCTCTCTATTTGTAAGAACAAGATATTCCCCCCCTTTGAATGCATGCCAGATCGAGCCAGCAAAAAGAGCCAGGTTGCACTTTGACTTGATTAGTCCGAAAAGGTCTAGTGTGAGCTGGCAGTGTACCCAAACCTTTTCACACTATCTAAAACATACCTTTATATGCTGGCAACATCAGTGCCATGTGAACAGGTCTTCTCCAAAGCTGGAAAGGAGCAGACTGAAGCCTAATTCTGTGGAAATTCAGCCTAACAATTAACTGAATAGAATGACTGTTTTGTTCTGTCCTGTGCTGAATACAAAGAGAGAGAGAGAGAAAGAAAGAAGGTGAGAAAAAGCACCAGCTTTATATTCCGCACAATAGACATAACAAGGCATGTATTTCAGTTTTAGAGCATATTTACACGAATAAGAAAGGGGGGTGGATGCATTCATTTATAGATCCCCAAGAAGCTGTTTGAGGTTAATACCAATGTTTGTTGTTTTAAGTTGCTAAAATAATTCAACTTTCATAGCTATCCCCTGGCAGTGATAGCTGCTTGAATTTCATACAGACAAACATCTGTTTCTGACATCCACAAAATGTCAACAATGGGGCAGCTTAGTCCTGAACTGAATCTTGTTTAACAGTTTTTGTAGGTTTGGATTGATTTGTGGCTGAAATATGAAATGCATACAAATATCCTTCTTTGTTTTGTCGTTCTAGGATTTTGTTGGTGGGTGGTGAAAACTGCAAGTAATGCAATTTGTCAAGTTGTATGTAAAGTTTTTGTGGTAAAATTGCAGAAATTGGCAAAAATTGTGATGTAATTTGATCTCATATAGGTAGTTTTAAGAAATTGCTACAGGGTGAATGTATGTGTGTGTGGTCTGTTGTAGGCTACTATGACAAATGTTTGTGTGTGTGGTAAATTCAGTGAAAGGTTAGATCAAAAGGTCAACCAAATAATTAGCCCTCTCCAATTATGGCTAAGGTTAGGCCAGGGCTTTGGGAGAAGTTAAGGCTAGGGATTATATGAGGGTAGGGCTTCTTTATATATTCACATCCATGCACACCCAGAAATCCACATTAACAGACAGGGTTTACAAGGTGGCTGCTAGGCATGGCTTAGTGACTGCTAAGGTTGACTACATCATTACTAGGGCACTGCTGGATAGCCGCTAGGGTATTAAAAAGCTTAGCAGCCTTGGAAAGCATGCAATATGACCACATTGATACTAACAGTACAGAATACTTATAATCCAAGTAATGAAGAACTGTGGATCCTCCTCACTCAGGTATGTTCTGCACAGAACTCCATAAGTGAAACTCAGCACAAACACACACAAGTAAGAGTATAAATACCAATAATGGATCTGCAATGGAAAAATTAGTTGTGATGCAACAGTTTTCTGTTAAAATACATTGCTCAGCAGGATGGTTGGGTGAAAATTATTAATTAGCCTCAAAGTGATGGTTTGGATTATGTTTGATTAGTTTACTCAAGAACAGAAAAAAAGGAATCACATTTGGCGAAGACAGTATTTGACAGATACAAATACTACTGCTTTTAGTTGTACTCACATTAACACTACTACTGCTACTACTACTTTTACTATTACTACTGCTATAAGTGATTGCTTGTTTCTAGGACTTTTTTCAGACACTGCAGTATAACATCTTCCCTAACCAGAGTGATGCACAAAAAAATTAGGGTTTCCACTTTTTTTTCATTCAAAAAATCTCAAAACTTTGCTAAGACGTCCTTGGACCAACACTGAAATTTCCATAACCAGATGTGAACACGCTACAGATAGATAACAGAGGGCCATAAATCCCACTGGCCGAAACCTAAAAATGAGGACACGGCCAATCTTGTCTTGGTGAATGAATCGATGCTCTGCCAAACATCGTGTTTTCAAATATGAAATATCTCATATTAAGGTTCAAGTTTCAGCTTATTACAGTACAGGTAAAGAGAAGGGGAAAGGGAATTGATTCTTTAGATCAGGTAGAGAACAACATTGGGCAATCAATTCACTTGAAGGTGAGCAAAAGCATAATTTATTACAAAACATTAAAAAACTAAATACAATGTGTTAAAAATGACTAAAATCCAGGTACATTACTATAACACAACAATGTATAAAATTAAAATGTCTAAGAGTCCTAAGTCCAAGACCGCCACAAGTCCATCACTGTTAGTGTCTCTTAGTTAGTGGAACCATGTGTCCAAAACAAATGCCAGCAGCTGCGACATTCTTGACAGCCCGTTCCCTTTTCCATGCAGGCAGCTCTTGGCCACTGCGGTCCTCTCTCTGGTGCTCAGCCCCTTGGTTTTCCTAGGTGGTAATGACACGCTAACAGATGACTGGAGGGGAACAAAACTTCAGGGAGACTGGGGAGCATCACCCTGCATATGGCTTCCAGTTGCCATGGTGGGGAGACTTGTGGACCTTCCCTCTCTCTCCCTCTTCCTCCATTGTTCCTCCATGGTGTGCCCAAAGGGAGAAAGAGAGGCCAAGTTGTGCTAGAGCTGCCCACATCTGGTCTTAATCTGGGCTTCAGGCAGGACTAAAGGCTGCTCCCCATCTCTGCTGCTCCTCACCCTAACTTGCACCCTGCCGTTGCCTCCTGTCACATGTCATGCAGTAGTCGTGTTTGGACAGTTCCAGAGTAATGCCTTATGGCAAGGGTTTTTTATAGCAAATACACATGAAGAGTGAAGGAGTCTCAAAGTAAACAGCTCCTGAATGGCTATAAAGCCAAGTTGATAAAGCACCTTGACCCTCTGCCTTTCTACATGGTGTCCGAAGTGGAATACAAAGCTTAGAAAATATCGATATAAGAAGAAAAGTGGTTAAAGGGACAAACAAAAATTTAATTTAGTAGAATAAAATAAAATATATGAATAAAATTGGAAAACAAACAGAACATGGTCTGTAAGTGTATTATACAAAGACCCATTCTTACTTCATTCTTACTATTTTTTTGTTTAATACATTTATTCTACATTGAATTCAAGTTTCTATGCAAAATAAAGTGACTTGCAAAAGCTTCATGCACTTCCTTACAGTATGTTTGAATAATTCTTTCACCAGAGTAATGAAGACCTTCGTTATACGACTAAACCTGCTGGTGGTAGAATAGATCAAAAGCAGTATATGTGAAAGGTAAGTAAGTATATGTAAAAAGCATATATAGCATCTGATGACACATATACCAAGGAGGCAATTATTTCTCAGAGTACAATTCTCTCTCAGCATAATTTAACAACCTTCAGTTTCAATTTGAATAAAAAGGATTATATAGTTCAATCATATGTAAGCTGTTTTGTGAAAAGATGATAAACAAAACACTTATGTTATCATATAACACTTCTGTTTTTAGATTCCAACAAGCCAGGTGGAAAATAAACACTGATACGAATTACAGTCTTCCTCTAAGAACCCCTGATTGTTTCAAAGTGTGCTGGGATTTTTAAGGTTGAGGTTACTTACTGTGTCGCATTAGAACAAATTGTCTTGTATTGAGGGAACTACTTCATCAAACCAAACATTACAATAAAAACACATTGTTAGAGATCGGTGGAACCTTCAGTTACCTAAGGGCTTCCCTGTTGTTCTTTATGTCCTCCTGGAGATGCCCATTAATAAGTCTAACTGAGAGAGGGACGAATTCATGTTTATAACGGTTGTGCTTACACAAAAGGACCCTGTATACCTCCTTCCAGAGTTCATTAGCGCATACTCAGAGCTCAATACATCAGAAGGGTCAGATACAATTCTGTTGGCCTGCCAAATAGAGGACAGCTCCACAATGTCTTGAGGAGGAGGGGTGAGGGCGTTCCTATAATCTTCCCTGCCGTTTTAACCAGACTAAATATTTGAGTTTTAAACTTGATCGTTAGGTTTCCAAACCAGCTGGTAATTCCATAACACAAGATGGACTCTATAGTAGCTCTATACAAATATTAACATAATATTCCTGCAGACAGACAGAGAAGCAATTTTTATTTTTTTTTTAATCAAGGGATTCTGCAAATCAGCCAAGAACCTAACAAAACAATAACCAGAGAATTCTGTTTATTTTGTATTTTTCCCCTGATTTTGCACAGTTTGAACAATTCAAATTCCCCATGCTCTTTCAGTCCTGACCTGACAGCAACATGCCATGACACACAATGTCACCAGCCACTTCTTTTCACCTTCCACAAATAATCCTATTTACTTTGGTGATCCTATCCTTCATTTAGAGCTACCGAAGTGTTTATATTTTTGATTTTCAGTGAAATATATCAACAACTATTGGATGTATTAACATGGAATTTGCTCAGTATTTTGGTTCATGAAATATCTACAAAACTAGACATTCCTATTAGCCTCAGCTGCGCTTTGTTTTTGGATCTAATAGTGTATTTTAACATGCTAACATGCTAAAACTAAGATGGTGACCATGATGAACATTGATGCTTAACGTCAGCATGTCAGTATTGTAAATGTGAGTATGTATATATGCTGACATTTGTTTAACCTTAAATGCCAGCTTTTAACATATATTTCTCACTATCTGTGCATGGCAGCTATGTTATTATTAAAGTTTGGGAAAAGGTGTTGTTATGGCAAATAAACTAGGCCTGTTGGCCTGTGCCATGTAATCCTATGTTTTAAAGGAGAAAAATTCATTTAAATTTTGTTTAAAAAATAGGGGGGTCATTTGTTATGATCTTTGGAATATATGGTTAAACCTGAGTTACTGGACCCATTTAAATGTTTTTTGCAGTGGTTGAAGGAAAATGTACCAAATATTGAAAATGTGATTATAGGGACCATTTATCTGGACTTTTTTTTCTCAAAAACACATTCTGAGAGTAAAAATATGCAAAGTTTTAAGTCGCTGATTTACCACTTCACAGGAAATGTGTAACAACAAAATATGTACTTGTGAGAGGTATTTAAGGGGAGCTAATCAAAAACCTATCAAGCAGAGAATTCTGCACACAGGTACTACAAAGACTCTGTCAACCGTGTCATTTTGATCATGACTGGAGAAAGCAACGTGGACGTCTTGAGTGCATTTTTTTCTGCCAAATGGTCTGGTGACATATCAAAATTATTCACTACCTACAATAACAGTAAAACAAAAAAAGAAGAAAAGTCCATTCAGCTGTGTTAGTGAGTAATGGCCAAGTTTATTATTGTAAATGAATGCACTCTCAAATATGTGCTTTTATTATATGGCTTTAATCTTGGGATACTATGTCCTACATACAGTATTATGTGGATTATTAACATAGCTCATACTGTATAATCAGGCTACATTACCAAAAGGTACAAAGCGCAATAGAGCATAGTGTCCTTTAACTTTCTTTTTACCTCCCTTTTTCAGAATACATTAAAAATCTAGTAAAATGTATTTATTCAATTCTAGTGGCATTGCATGTAAAAAATAATATCTAGGCTGAGAATGCCATTCACTCATTGTGCACAGATGCCATTGTTCTTTGTTTAGTTCAGGTTTCTTAGCAACTAAGAAAACACAGAGCATTAAGCACGGACAGTTTTGAGCAGGAGGCTGTTTTCAGAGGTAAAGTTGTTCTTCAGTTGTTTTTCTTTAAGATCAAATGTTTTTTCTTGTAGATTTTTTTTTTTTTTAGGTAGAAAACAAAGAGTACAGTTATTAATGAAATCTGTAATGTGGTTATCTTTGGAGTAAATCAAATTTAAGCTGTCTCTTTCTTGCATTCTTGCGGTACTACTACATTTTAGTTTTAAAGTGCTTTAAGCATGTGTGGTCACAACTCATATAATAAAGGAACCTAACTTTATATCTCCTTTCAGATTTAGACAAAATCCACTGTCATTCCAAGATATGTCTGTAGCACAGAGTCCAGACTGTCGTGGGGCGACAGGAGAGAGGAGCCACAGTCAAATGAATCAGGTGCCATTCACTCCTGAATTTACCAAAATGTTGACAAAAAGCAGTCCACGCTTTGGTAGCTTGAGTCACCACTCGTTCTTCTCCAGGCACAACCCTCATCCACACAGGGTGAGGCATATCCAAGGTGAGCGAGTTGTCACAGCACTCCGAGGAAATTCAAGTGCTTTTTTCTCAGCATGCTGAATTGAATTGAGTCCTGCAGTATGTTTCTCTAAATTACAATAAATCCATGTGTTTTCTCATCCATCTCTGAACTACAGTTGTTTTAAGCCTTTATTTATGATTTTTCTAAGTACATTGTTTCAGTAATAAGGAACAGCCTGATGAAATGAAGCCTGCTGATATCGATGGTTCCAATCTAGGTTCTGTGAGCTTTTAGTTTACTTTTCTTGTGCTGCTGGATGGAGCAATTAGTATTTATCAAACTAAACCATCTATTACTGTGTATTATTTATAGCTTATATTACTGCTGTATAATGTGGAGCATGGTTAAATATATATATTATGGTATTATTATGATACAAACTATAGTAACTTATTTGTAGCTTGTTGCACCAGCTTTTCGTGATTTCAAACATAGCCTTATTATAATTTAAGTGTTTTCTAAGTGGAGATGTATTTGTTATTAGATTAAAATGAAATTGTATTATTATTTCATTTTAGTTTAGTTTTTGGTCCAGTAATGAACTCTTGTAATACATCCGTGCTTGCTTGTTATTAGACAGTGCTACAGATGTGTCCTAGGAACTGATCTACACATTACTAAAGTATTTACTCGCTAAAACATTTCTAAAGTTTTATTGGTGCAACCTGAGATCAAAACAAAGCTCAAAGGGAACTGCTAGCTAACATGACTTAGCATTGACAATGCTATGTTTACATCTTGTTCAGCTGCCCCCAAAATGGCTATAAAATATCAGTTAATATATATGCGCCTGCAAGCACAGGTGCTCACCACCACATTTTTTACATTTTACCAGTGTCTTGTTGGGACACCCAATAGTCTATGCATTCATTCACTCTGACTTTATCTAATTAGTTCATTTAGATTAAAATATCTGGCCATCTTTTCTTTAAAAATAAAGTCCTCATTTTGTCATTGCTGTGGAACCTTGCCCTTCTGACATTAGTAATTATTCAATATTTATCTGCACTGTATATAAAAAAATATTTCAAAAGCAGCTGTATGGGCACCTGGAATAGTAATATGGTACATGAAAGAGACATAAGAGCATTACTGGCAGAAGAAGTAGGTTATATCTCTGAGGAGTCACCTTTATTCTCACCAGGGATGTTACTGGCTTTATTTCTTCAGGCCATTCCTTTGATTGTCCCACACTTTTGAAGGACTTCACTTCATCTATGTGAACTACTGTATGATAGTGCGCCTTTCTCTTTCCTACAGGACTTAATGGCAGGCCCGTTTGCATGGTGAGAGATGACTGGTTTGTCACCTCATCATTATTTCCTCATCCGCTTCTCAAGAGCCATGTCCTCAGGAAATCAACTGATACATCTTTTGCTTTTCCCCTGACTCAGTATCGTTCTGGAGTCAGCAGTGACAAACACAAATCAGGTTTGTTTATATGTCCACGCAGTTGTTACTTTGGAGATCTGCCATCAAACCATCACACTGAGCCTCAGATAACAGGAATACATTTTCTCTTTATTTTACAGCATTATTTTCTGAAGCCTGGAGAGATGAACTTAAAGAACTTGCTGCAAAAGTCAGTTTGTCTTCTCAAGCACGAAAGGACAAAAAAGAGGTAGTTGTATTGCTGCAATTGGTATGATTTGAAACATATCCAGAGTTACTTAATTACAAAGGCTTTCTTACAGATTTCATATAACTGAGTTTGCCTGAAACTGCATTAGAAATTAAATTAAACTAACTTTGGAGCAAATACTATTAATATATTAATTTTAAAGTAGCAATGCTGGACTCGTGATCAAAAACCTGGTAAAAACCTCTTCACGTAGATAATGATTTACCTGAAAATTAAGATTTGTCTTGGTGGCAAAAATTTCAGACACCTCTTCAAGACATTTGCTGATATTTATATTTGCTGAACTATAGCTACAACTAACAATCCACTCATCCATTTATGCCGAAAGAAAAATGAATTAGTGTTAGCTTTATCACAAGTCACTGGGTAGATTCCAGGAAAAACATTTTTTGAGAGAAGATTGCATTATGATTTTTACAGTAATGTCAACTTACCTTGTTTTGAGCCACAATGTTAAACTGTTAAATGGATTGTCAGGATATTTTGTACAGACATCCATGGTCCCAATGTACTAAAATTGGTGATATCTGACATTTCCTTTTGTGCCACCATGAGGCTATTTGCGGGTTTGAGTGAAATGGCTAGACCTACTATTGGATGAATAGCCATTCAATTTGCTACAGGCATTCATGTTCCATCAGTAATTAATTGTAATAACTTGAATGTTAGGGTTAGGGTTAGGGTTAGGGTAGGGTTAGGGTTAGGGTTAGATTTGTAGATTTGAATCTTTCCAGAACTTGGGTTTAAAACTACACATACCTAAAAAACCTGATATTCCCATCAGCCTCAGCTTTGTGTTTAGTGCTAATAGGCAATTGTGAATAAGGTAACAGGCTTAACTAAGATAGTAGACATGGTAAACATTTTATTCTAAAAAGCAGCATGTTGGCATTGTCATTTTGAACATGTTAACATGCTGATTTTAGCATTTAGCCTGACCGTTTACTCTAATTTATGATTTTGTCCATTTATTCCAGGATCAAACTGAGGAAGAATTTGTCCGTCGAAAGACCCAATATTCAGCTCAAACTGGGAGACTCATTCCTCCATCCACCAAGTCTCACCAGCGCAGATCCCATTCCCAGCGTCTGGTGTATCCTCAACCCTTACATGATCAAGAACTAATGGTGAAATACTCCTACCCTGATCTTGAGCTCTTCTACAGGCACAGACATGTCATTTTGGGTAGTTTTGGGTTGAAATGAGGCGCAGCTTTGTAATATTTTATTCCTGTGAAGAACGGTTACTGGCAGATCAAAAAGAAATTTCCATCCCTGTAAGAATTCTCCAGAGTGCACAGCTTATGCCAAAGGTTATGCAGCATTTGCTTTTTGGTTGATGTAAATTAACCCCCCCAGCACAGCTCTGTCACCACGCATCTTGAGAAATCCACTAATGACTTGACAATCAGTGTATGTGGTTTGGAAGCTATGTTATTACGGTACTACTCTCTTGACAGGTGTTGGAGCTGCTTTGTCAGATCCTGCAGACAGATTCCCTGTCTACAGTCCAGCAGTGGCTTCTGCTTTCAGGACAAAGAGGTAAAACGCTTTTCTGTTGCCCTCATTTCACATTAACAGTTACTTTATGCACAAAAACAGAAGATTAGGACATTTTAGATGTTACATGCATACAACTGGTAATATCAGAAATTTTAAGATATCAGTTATCAGCTGCAATTCGTGTTATAATTACATAAATAAAATAATTATTAAGAAGGTTAGCAATTTGTTGAGTAGTTACTTAAATTAACATTGAAATACTGCTAATGAAAAGATTGGCAAAGCATTTATAAAAATTATCTGTGCCAACAATTATAATTTTTCACTTTTTAAATGATAATTAAGTTACTGAACCTCTCAATTGATTTGCTTAAATACTTCATATTACATCTCTCAATTCATTCACCTACTGCTTTAACATTTCCAGTTTGCATTTTTGACACATTTAATTACTTTATAGATTGCTGTTTAATGCCCGTTAATATATTTATCTAAATTACAATTGTTAAAATGCTGCACTGCTGCTGATGAGAAGAATCATTGAGCTCTTCTGGTATTATGTGATGCATCCTCAGAGAAAGACCTGGTGATGGGGATGATCAAACATGCTCTGGATGGTGTGGACCTCTCAGGCCATCATCAGGAGAACTTCCAGCAGCTTCAGACTTTTCATCCTAGTGCGTCTCCACCAACATACGGTCCACCATTAAACCAGCAGTGGAGAAGACCACAAATAACTAGGTCTGGGTGATCTCTTGAGTTTTCATTTACTCTTTTTTTTTTTTTGCTGTTAAGAAAATGTTCAAGGACAATGCTTTTAACAATGTTTACTCCATGTTTCTATAGCTCCCACAGAGTGACCCAAACCTCCAGAAATGACAAACCAGGTAACTAAATGTATCTAAATGTATTTCTCCCACTCTTAAGGCACTTTAATTTGGTGTTCATTATTGTACCAGAACATATTTTTCCTTTTGCTTTCCTTTTAATGCAAGTGGCCTTTCATGGCCCTCATAAGTAACCTAAGCCTGAATTGTGTGTCATGAGACACACAGCTCAGCTCTTTCCTTTCTATGTTATTGACATTTTGCATCAGTCTTTTTGATAGAGAAGGAAGTCCTGGAAGTTTTGAAATTTTCTTTCTTTTTTTAAATGTGTTTTTTTCCTGTAGTTAATTTGGAGTTTTCATTTCAAGTATTGGAACATAAATTAAGCTTTGTTACATTTATTTTAGTGTATTTCTGATGTGTATTTTACAATAATGGCACTGCAAATAAAGCTTTGATTTTACACAGCCTGCCTGCCAGCTGTGTCTTAACACAGTTTTTGGTATTGTATATTTCTTAGATAACTAATGTAGACAAAACGTTACCTCTGTTGTGGAAATAAGTCATACAATATGAAAAGATTTGTGTTTTGTCAAATTGTCTATATTAACATCAAGCAAGGGGCTTGATGGAGCAGTTTTCACAGTACATATAACAGTGAACCACAACATTCAGAGGAAAGCTTCTTATATAACACATTTTCATTTTTCATTCATTCTTTTCTTGAAAATTTAAAAATTGACGAAACCATGCCAAATGTAAAATTACTGGCTTTGTACGCCTCTGACATGAGTGTTCTTTTGCAGAGAGGATTGGAGAAGCAGAGGTCCTTGAAATTCATGCAGGAGAACAGGATTATCTTCAAGATCGTCCACTTCATTACACAGAGAGTGTGTAGTTTCCTGATTTTGATCATGGTGACAAATTTAATATGGTTTCAGCATGCATGTACTGATTCACTGTATTGTACTGTACTGACAGTTTATTGGTCCCATGATATATTATATTGCATGTTCTCCATTGGATATTAATTGTGTAGATGTTTATTAATAGTACAAGCCAATTTACTGAGAGGAGTTTGCGAATAGTTTCATTTTAATTTTGATAATATTACACTGTGCAGCTGTGACAGTCTTATATGATACTGTGCATAACATATCAGCAGTCTGATGGATCACATTTTAAAACTGAGAAAAGAATGATAACCAGCTGTTTTACAGGGAAATAAAACATATGACATAAAACATTTAGATAGAAAATATGTTCATGTGTCTGACTGAATATAATTAAATATTTTAATTGCTGATGTATGAAAAAGAAATTCTGACTTACTGAGAAAAATGTTAAACTAAGGCTAAATTCTTGGGCAGTCAGTTTTTTGTGACTTAGCCAAGCTAGCAACGTAGCTCTATGACTCAAGTTTGTATGTCTGGTGATTGGTCCACTACTTTGCGACAGAGAAGGTTAAAAAATCAGAGTCACAAAGCTTCCAGTAGTTCCAAAAGGATGATTCAGATCCACTGTTGAACATAGGGAATATCTGGATTTACCCACATAAAATGACTTTTAATGACTTGTAGAGCCTTGTAAACTAGTAGATGGTAAGGAAATGCTGTAAATCATATTATTATAATAACCTGTGATAGTTATTGCTAAATTAAAAACATGACAGAAGTCACAAGTCTGCCATTACGGAAAAAGACGCCTACATAGAGTCAATGGAGATGTTACCACTTTATTAATTTGGTCCAGACAGAAATATCTCAATCTAACTTTTGGATTAATTCCCACAACATTTTACAGTAAATTCATGGCCCCCACAGGATGAATCCTATAGGTGATGCCCTGATTTTTCATCTTGCACCACCATAGGGTTGATGTGTATATTTTGCATAAAAATCTTTATAATTCTTGGATAGATTGCAATTAAATCTGGTACTTTTCATCTATGGTTTATGAGCAAACACATGCAAAAGATTCCCAACAGTCTTAATTTTCTTTTTTGTTTACCAAAAGTTTGTAGTGTTAGTGTTAGTGAACTGATGTTGGCATTTTAGCTCAAATCAGTGCTGAATAGAATAGAATAGAATAGAATAGAATGTTTATTATCATTAAACAGCAACTGTACAATGAAAGTTCAGTGTTTCTCCTTTTCAGTGGCATATAAAAGAACAAACAAACAAATAACTACCAATAAACGTGCAGGATAAAAAGATAAAAAGAAAAAAAGAACACAATCAATAGAATTAATTAATAAATAAATGCTTAAAGTACAGCCGGTGCTATTGGCATTGTAGCACACCTCGCCTGCTAACTGCACTTCTTTTGTTTGAAAAGAGATGATGACATTGGTGCCCAATGAGCTTAGGGATACAGTTGGCCTGAGAAATTGGTTGAGTTTGGACTCATAGCCTAAATAATGCATGACCAATGTTATTATACCTATTCCACCTTGTGTGGATAAAAGATTTAAGGGGAAGCAAACCCACAAGAATTTATCACACTGTATATCAGACTGGATCTGGCACAATATTATCAAAATCAGGCTGACCTAATCATGTAGTTGATGCTGAAAATGTCACAGTAACCGAAGTTATTCACAAAACTGTCCCACATAAGGGACAACAGTGACTGTCCAGAGTCACCTACAAACACAATGCAAAATATTATTTTATTACTAAAAACAATATTCACAAATTCCAACAAGATGTTTTTGTTTGCTTGATTATTGATTTTGAAAAATAGTGAACTTAATCAAAATATAATTTTTTCTCCAAACAAACAAGACTCCAGCTCATTCAGTTGTCACAGGTACACTCCAAAACAAAAACATTACTCCAGGACTTAAATCATCTTTAAAGCAGTTAATAGTTTGCCACCCCCAGTACATGTCTGACCTGCTCACTGAATAAATGTCCAGTCAAGCCTCACAGGTCATCGAGTGGTGGTTTTCTACACTGAGCAAATGATCCCGATCTGGCAAAGATGATTTTAGCTACTTTGATCCTGTTCTCTGGAACAAACCGCCTGATGACCTGAGGCCTTAAACAGCTGTGTACACGTCAGTTTACATAAGTAAACTGAAAAAATATTTCTGTTTTCTTAGTCTTATGATTCCTTGTTATGTGTTTGTGTCTCTGTGGTATTATTATGTTGTTTGTCAGGCAGGTGGATGTCAGAGTTATTTTGTTTCTTATTTAAAGATCCCTTCCAGAAATGGTAAGATGTTCTGTAAAATATTCTGCTCTGAAAAGTAATTTGTCTGTTATATAAATGTTGTTTTTTCTTTATCAAAGTTGCGATACTTGGTAAGAGATTCTAAAAAAAGACATCTACTTCTCCCTCACTGAAAGGTATGAGTCTATAAAAATGCAAATATTGTTCATGTCAACTGCTGGATACAACATGTCTCCTACTTCAGTGAGTAATTAATTCTCTGTATGAGAAATGGAGACTTCAAGTTGTTCATACTTAAAGGGTGTAAATTGCATGTGGACCAGGAAGCACAGTAGTGAGGCACAATGAACATCCAAGTGAAAAAACAGAGCAGAAATGTGTCAGTGGCTGCCATATTGAATGTACTGTGTAGAAGAAGTTTGGACCTCCAGTTTTAAAAACATCTTATCAATTTCTGAGCAGATCATGTAGAGATGAGGATGGCTGGAGGATTCAAACTTACCAACTTTAGCCTCACACACTTCTGTATGGAGAAGCATGCTTGGAATAAAAATAGACCACTTTACGGTTCAGTAAAGGGGAGGTAGTTGGAATTAGTTATGTTTATTCACATACATACATAACCCTAAACCTTTTAAATTTAATAAACTTTGACAATGTAGAAATCGAGGCTGTAAAAAAAAAAGACAGATAAGGTGTCTTTGACCTCACCTACAGGCCTCTGCAGGGATATGTTCTAAAACTGGCAGCGATTTTGGATGAAAGCCCAAACTTTGGGAAACATGAAGGAGCAATTTATCAACCTCCTAAAACACGAACCATCTCCAGCTGCAGCAGTGCAATTAAAGCTGTGCAACAAACCACCGTGAGATTACAGAGCAGGCAAATACCATTACATGAGAACTACACTTGTCCTATGTTTAATTTATGTTGTCTGATGAACATTTTCCTCAAAGCCAACCAATGGAGTATCAAGGCCACATCAGGCTAAAAAGATAATTGTTAGTTTTCTCTCGTCCTACATGTAAATGTATTAGCATATCAGTACCATTGTTGATCCATGCATTTTGGTCCTGATCAATAATGCAGATAGGGACTATCACTTCTTGCCCAATCCTGAGACATTATCGAAAACATTATCCGTCTCTCAACACTTATTCCCAAGCCCTTTACTTATTTTTATCCAGCAGCACACTGCCCATTCCAAGCCAGCGAGAAAAGCAAGGACAAAAAGTACAGAAAAGTCTAAAATGTTCAAACTTTAATAATAATAATAATAATAATAATAATAATAATAATAATAATAATAATAATAATAATAATAATAATAATAATAATAATAATAACTTTATTTATATAGCACCTTTCAGAAACAAAGTTCACAAAGTGCTTTGACAGCCAAGGCAAGCAAAAGTATTACAATAATAAAAAAAACCAACAAGACACACAATACAGAGAGAGGTAACAAGACTGGCATTGACAAGATGAGAGTAGAGGACAATGGAATACAGTTGGAGATAATGAGAATATAAAATATATAAAATAAATTAGACAAAGTAAAAATAAGATTAAATAAAAGACAGTAGCAATAAGCAAAACAATGACTGCCCATTACAGACAACAGAGGACAGCATCAAAGTGAATCTGTATGTTGCAAATAGCTGTTGATTGGTAAATATGCCTTCAACACAAAATGAGAGCAATGTAAATTGCACCATTACTGTCATGCATAAAAGCAAAATTACCCTTGATCATGCTACAATTGTGTTTATTTGTCCACTGTCTAAAAATAATGCAAAAAGGTCATTAGTTTTAATAGAATCCACTTACAGTATGAGAAGACAAACCTGTAGATTATATGCACTAAAATGACTCACAGCTTCCTGCTTTTCATAGTTAAGAATAGCAGAGTAAGTATAACATGGCCACTGACAAGATGAATGAAGATGCACGTCATATTTCATCTAAAAACAATGACCTTTTCAAAAAATAGTAAATCTACCACCATCATGTGTTAGGCGAGAAAGCATAGCAACAGTAACTAAGGGAGCAAACAGTCATTGCATTGTCTTGGCATTATTTATCATTAGAAATCAAATAATAGCCCACTACCCAGCACCCCGCTGACTAGCCGCAAGAAAACTAAACTGAGGGAAAGAAACTTGCTGGTCCAGCATTTAACATAGATAATGAAACAGCAGCTTGAAGCTGACAGAGACATCTTCAAATGTTTCAATATACTGATAGATATACTAGAATGAAAGCCTTGTACCACCTAAAAATGGATACCATATCAACCGCAGAATTGTGAAGGGATCTGCATCATAAGCAAGACCTCCTTAGGCAACCTAAATGCCAGAAAACCTACATTTGTAAATTAGGTTCATTAGTAAAGATTAAAGATGGAAGAGCAAGCATCCTGACATTGTGTCATTATAATAGATTAAATGATGATTACTGATGTAAATTAGGGTTGAGAACACAGTGCTGTCCTGGTGATGTTTGGAACAGTCTGTAAAAGTCTTTCCTATCCAGAGAGCTGCAATTGCCATACCAGGCGGTGATGTTTCCAGAGAGCACAGACTGTAAGGTAGAAGGATTTCTGAAGTGCTCCAGAGATCTTTAATATCCTCAGCTGCTTGAAATGATAGAAGCACTGCCTTGCCTTCCTCACCAGGTTGTGTGTAGCCCATGTCAGGTCCTCAGAGATGTGATGAACTCCAAGTAGGCTACCTGTATCTGCTCACTTTCTGAGCACCTCCACCTCATTCAGATAAGCCGCCTCCTTATTGCTGGCCTACCACCATTTGGTCATCCGCAAATATCACAATGCGTTGGAGCTGTGTATGGCTATGCAATCGTAGATATAAAGGGAGTGGAGCAGAGGACTGTGTTGAACGCTGACCTCTAATCAGTGAAAAGCAGGCGTGCTATTCACTCTTTCCAAGGTGAGATTGCATCATCAGTACTCCTATTAGGGCAACACGCAAACTGAAGTGGGTCTAATGACACAGGCAGAAATAAGGAGAGAAAGTCATAACAGAATGGGCCAAGGGCAGGTTGAACATAGAGGTGAACACCAGGGCTAGCTCGTCGGCACGTGATTTTAGCACCCTAGACTCAGGTTTGGCTTATTTAAGTCACCAGTCCAATGAGGGCTATGTCCGGGTGTTTGGTTAGTGTTTGTTGATAGTATCATATAATGTGGTCAGAGTAATGGCCTTTTCCGCCTGTGGTGGAATAAAAACGGCAACGCTGATGACCGTAGAGATATGCACATTCCTTGGATCACTCCAGTTGTGGTTTGTAATGAAACACACAGTTCATCATCCAACTCTGCTTTACCTCTTAGGTAATTGTTTTAGTTTTACAGCTCATATATTGTATGGCTCAGTTTTCCACCAGCAGCAGGCAGCTATTTTCAGGAATAAAAGCTCACTGCTACCTGCCAAGAACTAAAGAGCAAATAGTTAGCAACTGGCTGGTGAACATAGTGGAGCATAAATAGCCAGATAGACAAACAATATTTCCCTCAGGAGTTGCTAGAGATGAAAACAGAACTAAAAAGAGAGTTAATATTGGACTTACATTTATTAGGTGACCTGAAGCACAACTTCAAAGTACTGTGAAAGTTCCGCCATGTCAACTGGGAGTGTAATCAGTAATATGCCAAGGCTTTTGTCCCTAAGTGGCAATCAACAATCAATCAACACTGCTTTAAAAGTATACTTTGTGTCTTAGTTGCAGCACTGTTGTTAATTATGTTGAGTTAATGTATGCCAATACAGGTAATAACGGTGGTTTGTAGAATAATTTAAATGTAGGCAGATAAGGGCTATTCAGTAAGAGAACACACAGAGACTTTAACAAATAGCTCAGACATAATTATTCTTTATAAAAACCTGGAACAAAGAAATCATTTACTGTGCCTTTATAATGAAACATCAGGTGAGAAACTCAGGAGGACTTATTATTTAAAACTGTGCATTTACATTTGAGCATTACATTAAGGTTGAATCACTTAAGAGATTTTTAAAAACGTCACAAGGACATCTGCATTTGTTCCATATATGTACACACCTCCATCTGAATCAGTTTCAGAGCAGTTTCTGAATAAAATCACTTGAAATCCTTTACTTTTACATTGGGGTCAAATGGAAACACAGCTTGTCTTATCAGTTTGGATGGAAAAATCTGTGTTTCTCTCACAGGACACCATAGTTCTGAAGGTAAGGACAGCAGTTCCAGAAGAATGTGTCTGTTGTAAATGGCAGTTGATTGGCAAATATGCCTTCAACACAAGATGAGAGAACTTAAAATGGCATGATTACACAAATGCATGAAAGCAAATTTAAACTTTGTCATGTCAAAATTGCCTGTGTTTGACCACTGTCCAAAAACAATGTGAAAAGGTCACGGACAATGCAATTAGCTTCAACAGCATCCTCATACAGTACAAGTACAAGACAGAAATAAGCCCCACACAATATAAATCTCCTCTAAACTGCCATATAGCCTCCTGCTCTCCAAATATAAAGATGGCAGATGGCAGATGGCAAATATCTCTGGATAGGGATATTTTGGCTTCACTTTTGAGTATCAGTGGGAAGTCGAGACGCATCAACCATATTTATATACAGTCAATGTTTTGATCAGCAGTGCTTAAATAACTGCCGATAACCATAAAGATTAGAGAATATGATGAACAACTTATGTTGTTCATATAAATGAGAAACGTCAACCAAATAGAATAAAGTTATCTGTGTTATAAGGAAGACATTCTTGAGCAAAAGAGCCCGAACACTTAGAACAGTTAGGCCCCACAGACACATCACATTTTCAAAAGGACAACACCTGTCTTGTCAAGTCCTATCATTTATATCACTCAATAAATATAAATATAATTTAATTGAGAAGGAAAATATTGGAGACATTCGGAAAAGGTTTTATTTTTTTGTCAATACAGACATGCAGTCATGTCCCTGCTTCAAGTTACTGTGGACTTTAAAGGTGCCCTGCGGAGAGAAGTGTTACTCCCTGAAATGCATTGTGTGTATCCTCGAGGTGTAAGAAACCTGCTGAGTGCAAGTCAAAAACACCACATGATACCTTTAACCAAGATCTTTCCCCGACCATATCCAAGTGCTGGGTGTCAATGTGTTGCATTATTTTGATATAATAATAATGATATAATAGATATAATACAGGCAGCATTACTTTTCCCACAAGATATATTTTCTGTTACAAATTAGTACCATATAAATGTCATTTCTAGGAGACAGGTTTGCATCATGAGGTGAAAACAGTCAGGCACATTATCACAAACCCATAGCTACAAGTTAGTCCAATTGGAGCTATTAGTGATTGAAGGGAATTTGGTTTAAAATAATAACATCTAAATGAAACTGGCAAAGCAAAAATAGAGAGATATAATTTAAAAATGGTTTAATTAGAATTAAACCATCTATCTATAAATGACAGGAACGTCAGTCTGTCTGTCTGTTATTCGCATATCTCTCGAACCGTTCATCCGATTGATTTCAAAAATGACAGGTGTCTCGCTACGGGCACGAGTAAGTGCAGTGCCAAGGAGTTTGGATAAGAAATGTAAAAGATATGGATAAATATATCGGTAAAAGAAGCACACATTGGCTGTTGGCTCTCTAGCCGCTGGCCACTCCCCCTCTCACACAGCACACTGAGCACAGCGCAGGACCAGAGTTAGAGAGGGTATATAATGCAGCGGAGCTTTGGCACTTACAATGTGAAATACACGTTCAGACCCTTAAAAAAATGAATGAAACTGAAAACACTTTGAATAGCCCAGGCTACTTTGTAGTAAAAACTCCCAACTCTCCCGGAAGTTCCAGAAGTCTCCCGCATATCGATAGCGACTCCTTGACGCCCACAAATGAGATCCAATCTCCTGGAATCTGGATCGAGCAAGCAAGAGTGCGCTGTAGAGCAATGCAACGCGTGTTAGAGCAAAGCGTCCTGATAGCTCTGTGTTGCTGCTTATTAGACTATTGCACCCCCTCACCTCGGAACGGACCTCCCTGAAAGTACTTTTTGCAGGTTGGGATGTCTGCACACGCAAAAACAGTTTTTTCACGGGCACTGGACTACGTATAAAACAATTAAGAAAGCCGTTCATTAATAAGCACAGATGCATAGGGGTTGAATTAATATGGCTCCAATAATGTCATGTAAACAGCATTAGATTGAGGACTCCACTCCAACACTCCAACCTCATTTGGGATCACTGAAACTCACTCAGTCACATCTTCAGAGCAGCTAGGGATTCAAGATGGAGAGATATGAATAAAACATTTCAAAGCGCTGTTTAATCACCTGTAAACAATGACACTGAAAACCTAAGTACCACACACAAACAACAGGAGCTTGTAAAAAATATCCAAAGATAATCACAGCCCACTAGAGTTTTCCATCACAAAACTAGAGCTACATGAAAACACAGAAGGCCCTTAAAGGACTTGGTTCTGATTACATATGAAACACAATGCTACAATACAGATCAAGGAAGTGTATTTAAATTTAAATTAGTTGAATCTTATTCGTAATACAGTTTTTTTCACTGAGAACAAAGACATCATTACTTCTACACAACAGATAACAGCTGTACTGTGGTAAAAATCTGGTTGAATATGCAGTGTCAGTTGGACAAAAAATAGCTAGTTTACTGTCCAAAGACATGAAGTGAGAATCAGCCTTACTTTATTAAATATAGCAACTGATCTTGTCCATAAATGAAGCATTGCGTTAGTTCATGCAGAACACAGAAGTCATACGCCCCAGCTGTAATCAGCTGACAGCCATTGATTGAATCAGCATACCTTCTCAGTCACACACCAATCACAGCCTTTCTCACAACAAGGTGGTTCCTTTAAATATGACTCACACAATTATCTATGGTTTGCTGATGTTTGGCCTATGATTTGTGTTTTTATTGTCCACTGCTTTAAATCCCGTAAAATGCAACCGTCTTCTATAAAAGCATTGTAGCAGGCATTCAGTTTCATTTAAGATGTGCAGATCCTTCAGCATGTAGCCTGCTTGGAAATCCTTCCATTCGCCTCCTCTTCAACGGCCTAAAAAGACCATCCAGGAAGCAATGATAAGAGCTTTCCATTCTCATTACCTCTAGTGCACAAACTGGTGTCTCACTTAAGGCGGGGGTGTTTTGGTTCTTATATAGAGTATTATTGGAAGCATTTTCTCACTGCATTGTATGGTTCCTCAGGTGTGGCAAATATACAACTAGCTCAGACTGTTTTGACCGAAAGCATGATATCACCATTTCTGATTTAACCAAAGACACTCACATGTACACAATTCAACCTTTTTAAACATTTAAAAATCAGACAGGAGGAATAAAGGTTCATTGACTACCTCTCAAACTAATACTGCTTTTGTCCTCTATAACCCGGTATCTGAAGTGGCGTCCTCAGGCGAGGCAAGATGAACCCCTGTTCCTGACTGACAAAGGAAGGCTAAGTCAAGGTCTTGGTTTACTGCATGCCTCCATCTCCTCTGCAAACATGAGGCGCCCTTCTGAACTGAACACCCCCTTGCTCCTTCCGCATTGGTGCAATTACTTCTGCAGCTGCCTGGGTTCCCGCATCCACTCTAAAAGCAAGGGGTCGCTGGTCTTCAGGCGATTAAGAACATTACGTTGCCAGGGAGTAATTGAAATGATTGCAGCTCAACAAGCTATGAGAGCAAAGACTGAGGGACTCTGTCATCAATTTTTGATGATAAATGCTGCATTTAAAGTGGTTGGCTAGGGTTAATTGCTAACTTTTGTAGTATGACCTCTCACAGGTTGCATGCTTGCATCCCTCTCAGAAGCAGTTTGTTCAGGTGAGGTCTACAGCATGCTTGCTGCTTCACATTGATAGTTCACATAACAGTAGAATGGCCTCTTCAAGATGCATGCTGCAGCCTAATTCTTCAATTAATTTCTGAGGTCAGCAGCATGCTTGCTGCTACACATAGATTTATCCACAGTCTGGCTGATGCTTAGCATGGGCGTTATTTAGGCTTGGCGTTGGGTTCCATGTTTATTTTGAGGGTTTTACATTTTACATGGCTAATCCAGGGAACCTTCAACGCCAAGTATTTGAACTGTAACTGTATTTCCATTTGTTGCAATAAATGGTTTGATCTATGACGAGAGTGTTGCTGACTGAATTTAGAATATAATGAACTAGGTCTAGACAAGCCTATAGACGAGGAGACAAAACTGCAGACCGGTGTGGTTCTACTACCAATCTCTAAACCTGGCTTACAAGAAAAAGTTTTAACATCCTTAAAAATATATATTTATATGGGCTCTGAACATAAACTCAAAGAAAGCAGAAAAAACATATATTCTGGAAAAAATTTCCCATGTCCAAGGAATATAAATTTGTATCAGGGGACATAATTGAACCTGACCCACCACTACTATTACCTGGGACTTCAATTTAGGTCTTGGTGAGGCCAAACTGAAGGCCAAGGGCATTTTGTGCAATTTAAAATCATATTTGGGCAAATTTCCTGTTGAGCCCCTACACACAGAATTCTGCTAGGTTTTTGGTGTTAAGCTAAAAGCAATCTTGGCTGGCTCACCTCTTAAATCCAAAGAGAAATATCTGAACTGGAACTACTGAAACTACTGGATTGATTGCAATGAATTTCATTCATGATATTCATGGTCACCATGGGATGAACTAAACTGATTTTTAGTGTTCCCCTTACCTTCCCTATTGCCCCACCATTTGGTTGACAGTTTTGTTATATTGTCATAACTATTAAACTGCCATGGAATTTGTACAGATGAGCCCAGTAGATGAATCCTTTCTCTTTTGTGATCCTCTGACATTTCCTCTAGAGACATTATTAAGTTGATATATTTGCTGACATGTCAATAACTCTAGGATTCATTTACATGAAAATGGGTTCAGCGATCTATGTTCCCCTCAGGGTAAATTGTAATTTAACCCTTACATACTGTTTAGGGTCAAATTTGACCAATTTTTACATTTGACAGCTGTAAAAACATCAAATACACATTTTTATTCTAGGTGGATTTTGACTAATGTGACCCTAAATAAACAAAAATGGAAATTAAAATGCATCATTTTTGTTAATTTTTGTGCAGCTGATTTTTCACCTTCTAAATTTTCTTCTGGACCATACAATTGTGATTGTGAATGTCTTTTCCAACCATTAATAAATACAATCCACTCTTCATTAAGGATTAATCAAACATTTAATAATGACTGATGGGGCATTTATGAATGTGAATTGGCGTAGAGACTAATTATGACTCAGAATCTGAACAGTATGTAAGAGTTAACATTTTATCTGAGTAGTGGTTCATAACCAAATACCTGTCAAACTAAATACATTCCTATCAATCTGGTCTGTACTTTGTGCTTATGAGTAAATGTTAGTATGCTAATATGTTAAATCAGCATGCAGATAGCATTTAGCATTTAGCTAAGCACCAGTCTAACAAAGATATAGGGAAAACTAGATTTATCTGTAATAATGAAAAAAGGTCATCGATATTGTTGTAATGAACAGAACTGCTTCTCTAACATGTAGCATACATTATACAATGAGCAGCAAGACGTATCCAATTTCCTTAGTTAATGTAACCCAAACAACCAGACATACTTATCAGAGTGATGTGATTCAACCCACAAATATGTTTGAAAATCCCTTTACTCTGCACAGACAGTAGCCACTTGTTAGCTGTCCTTTGTGACAATCCTGCCTGAAAAAGCCTTGACAAGATGCAGACTCAGAGTGAACAGATTGTCAGGAGAAATGGGCTGACAAAAGCTACAAACCTCCTGCACAGAGAGGACATGCTGTGTTCACTCTGGAGACCCAAATGCTTTTCCTTCCACACTTTGCAGTTTTCCAAACAACCATTCTTCAGCTTTTCTACATCCTCACAACTCTAAAATCCAACTCTAAATATCCAGATAATGACTTGAAGGGATGAAAAAGAAGGTAGAGTGCCAAACTGCTGCTGCTCAAAACCTCTCTGTACTATAATTATTTCATAATATTTATATAGCTGAGCTTTTTTCTTTGAGCCTCAACAGTTTTGTTGTTTCTGCTTGCACCTCCTTATTGTAGAGACTTGTGGGGCTTCATTCATCCTATCATATTACAGTATTATCATATTGGCGGTACAATGAAAAATATTTACTATGTCATTCTATAGACAATTGTAACATTGTGTGACATTAGGCTAACATGCTGATGTAAAGCCTGTACAATGTTTACCATGTTCACCATCTTAGATGTTACCATGCTAACATTTGCTAATTAGCACACGTTTTTCTCATACGCAAAATAACTGGACAAGTGATTGCAGTTCATCTTGTAGGGGACATGATGTGTATCCCAGTGTCCTGGCAATCCATCTGACAGTTTGCTGAGATGTTTTACTAAAGAAAAAAAACAACTTTATGGTGGTGGTCAAGGAATCAAATCATCAAGTGGTTAGGGTTCATTGTCTGGGAATCAAGGATGTCTGTATAATGTATGTATAATGTATATGTGCCAATTCATGTGGGATGTGGCTCAGGAGGCAAAGTGGGTTGTCCATTAATTAGAATATTGTCAATTTGATTCCTGACTCCTCCAGTCAGCATGTCGAAGTGTCCTTGGACAAGTTACAGAGCCCCAAATTGCTCCTGATGGCTGTGCCAGAAGTGTGTGAGTGTGTGTGTGTGTGTGTGTGTGTGTGAATGTGCCTTAAATTACATCCTGATGAGTGCATTGGCAGTATGCATGACAGTTTATGCCATCACTGTGAGAAATGGTGAATGTTTACATGTATTGTAAAGTGCTTTTACTGGTCAGAAGACTAGAAAGGTGCTATAAATGGAGTCAATTTACCATTTAAGTAGATGTAGAAATATTTCAAAAAAATAAAGTGAAAAAAATGATTTGCCAGTGTCACTGTGGACACTGTGCACATATTTACACCTAACAATTTACAGTTGTCTAGATAATATACTAAAATCCAGAAAAAATACCCAGCTGGTGGCACTGAAGGAAAAGTCAGGACATGGTCAAGTCAGTAGGGTTCATCTTTTGGAGACCATGAAAGTCAACATTTCCCTCCAATTCTTCTAGTAGTTCAATCAGGACCAAAAAGATTAATTTGCTTTGTAACATCTAGCATCTTGCACCTTTTGCATTTATTTTTTACATGAGTCATGATCAGTTGAATTTATAGGCATGATAACAGTTGTTGTGCTAAGGCTACATTCACTTATTTGATTGGTGGCTTGCTTCACTCAAAAGTCTCATCATTTCATTCATGGCACATGGATTATTTATTTTAAAACCATATTTCTCCCAAATCTGACTAGTTTTTGACAAGTTTGATATTCTGCTAGATAACAGAAAAGCTAGCTGATTAAAGAAATATTTGAACTATTTTTGAAATAAGCTTATATGCTTTCTTAGATGGTTAGATTGATACCACTTTCATGTCTGTATATAAATATGTAGCTGGAGTCAGCAGCATATTCGCTTGATTTAGCATGAAGACTGAAAACAGGAGGAAGCATGGCTGTGTCCAAGGGTAAAAACATCTGCATATCAGCACCTTTAAAGCTAACTAATCATTAACTAGTATCTCTTTTGTTTAAACTAAAAGGAAGTTAAATTTTTTTTGAATTTGACTTTTTTTTTTTTTTTTTTTTTACAGGGATTTATGTGCCAGATTATTTTTAGGCTGGGAGCAGTAACTCCCTAGTTTCCACTCGCTGAATGGCAATATTACAAATAATCATTTTCACTCTGTTTTCTTGCATCAGTTATGGTCATCAATAGTGACTGTTTTATGTATTTACCTTATGGGGAGGTGAGAATTTGGAAATGTCTTCTGGGGTAAGAGATATTCTGTTTTCCTAGATGAATATGTACTGGACATATAGTACACTTTATAGCTTCACTTACCTTGTGTGGTCCTTTCTACTGTAGATTTGGCAATATAGAGGTCAGCTGGATGTTATTCCTTGGAGAAGTACACAACTCAACAATGTCTGAAATTCTACTAAACAATACTACTTGTTTTTGCCTTTAATCATAGAATGTCTTCCTGGCATGTTTTTTTCACTGCTCTGCTCTATTTAAAAAACAACAACTGCACATCTTATTTATTAAACTGCTGAATTCATTCATTCTTACGCACTTGGTTTATCCAGTGTTTTTAATGCCATGCAATGTCAGTGAGGATGCCTCTGTAAGGGTCGTTAGAGGTGAAATGAAAGTTGAAGATGACTAAATAGTGCAGGACAAAAATACATCCCTGAATCCCATCTGCTTTATGAACCCACTTGACCTCTGACCTGGTCTGCTGATTGCTCCCAGAAATATATTGAAACATGGAGAAGATGTGTTCAGTTAGCATGCTCCAAGGATCTACAACAAATTCCAGATGATCTGAGATTTATCCTTGCTCTTCTTGCTTTTAATTAAAAATGTATTCTGTTTTTAACTCCCCATTGAATGATTGTATGCCCTCGTTTGTTATTTGCTTGTTCGCCTTTTTGTTTTCTTTTTTTTAATACTGTTGTTTTATTCTCAGTGGGTTTTTATGTGAACTACCTTGAACTACACTGGTGTGAAATGTAAAATACTAAAAAGTTGCCTTGCCCTGAGCATGAAATTGATTTGTCTGGCAGAAAATGTATAATACTGTATGTCACAAGATGCACAGTAAGTGTCACAGTTCATGCCACAGAAGGCCTTTTGTATTAAACAATGAAGAAAACTGAACCTGTAGTAATGGGATGCTTGGTGAATCTTTCAAGCCACACAATGTATTTTTTACTACATTTGATCAGCACTTGATGAGACACACTTCAGTGTCACTTCGTGTCCTGACACAGAGCCAACAATTTATGCTCAAAATACACTTCATTGCACAAAAATGTAAATATTGTGAGTGAAGCCTATTTTGCTGTGTGATGCTGTGCATCCTCTTCAGGGACCAAGGATACTTCCTTGCTATTCACAAGTAAGTCCTTGCTACAGTCCTTCCCTGGTGGTGTGACCGCAGTTTGAGGTCAGCTGGCCTGATCAGCAGGTGAAGTTCATCATTCACGTCATGAAGCCTTCTCACAAGGACACCTGTTAAGTCTGGGCGATAAGAGGCAGCTGTTTCCTGGTATTCTATCAGCAGTGCTGCTGCAAAGCATCATTCAGAGGAAAGGGCGGCACTGGGCCCTGTACCAAAAATGTTACAGATATGATAGTAACCCTGCTGCCCACACACAAATGCACAAACCTCACTAATGTAACTCACCTAACTATGAGAAGAGACAGGTGGAGTCTCCATAAAGAGAGAGGTGGGCATTGTACAGTAAGTAGAACTGTTTGTTCCCCGTCATTTTAAAAATATAGAAGTTACATCGAAGATAGATTCTCAATTAACCTGTAAAGAAAGTCAGTTCAGAAAATGGTGAACCAATGAATGAAATAGTTACTGAAATAAATTAAAAATATAAACCATCATATCTGGAATCCTAATTCACAGACATTGGAACTAACAACAACATATTGTACTGTACCATGAAAAGGAGTTGGTACAGATGAGATGAAGAAATTAATAACTGAATAAATGAATGAAACAGAATGTAAAATGGATCATCATTTATACATACATGGCAACTAGCTACTAAGATAACACTTGTTACAAGATTAACGAATGAATGAACAAATTAAGAATTAATAAAGTGTTAAATTAAATTAGAAGATAAACCATTCTTTCCAGGGAGTCATGCGATTGATATATTGAAACATCTTAGAAGATAAATGAATAAATTACATTTTAAACCATTATTTTGTACAGAATGAATTGAAAATGAAATTATTATTATTATTATTATTAGTAGTAGTAGTAGTAATTGCCATGAAATGGAGTTAGTACAGATGAATGAATTAACAAATCAATGTGAACGAAGTGAATGAAGGAGCAAATTAATGAAACCATAAATTATTATGTGCCTAGAAATTATAATTTAAATAACATGGTCAATTGTGACTGCCACAAAATACAGATTATGCATTGATAACCAGAAATGAAAGGCTGAATTAATTAACGGGTGATAGAGTAATTACTGTGTCAACACATAATGATTATTTGGTCTAAAAATGAAAATCCACAGAGATCCCACAGAGTTAGTACAGACAGTGCATTCTTCAACATGTATGAGTGAATAGGTAAATTAGTGAATTAATGAGTATTGTGTGTAGAGATTAAATTAAATACATTAATAATTATAATTATGTGGTATAAAAAGCTGAATTCACAAATATATGGCTACTAGCTACAATGACTCAGTATGGAGACAGGTGAATGAATGAATTTAAATGATGAACCATAATTGTGTCTTTATTTAGACATGGCTACTAGCTTTTAGTCGGCACAAACGTTTGTTCAAGGGTGGATGGAAGGAAAAGGCATTAACCTCCTGTGACCCTGCGTCCTCATATGGAGACATTACATTTTATTCAAAAGCACATTACAGTGTAAAAATCAGCGTAAAAACAAGGTGGCAGGCATCTTGGCCAAGTTAATCAACAGCCAATCCCCAGTCAAAAGTGGACCAGGTACAAAACGGTATCAAATTTTATGGTTTATTTATGCTTAATAATGTTTGTAGTTTGAGATGCTGTACAAATTTGACTAATTTTAGCAATAGCAACAAGCTACGATCAGGAAGTACTCGTTTGAGGCAAGGTGTAAATGTAAGGAGAAAATAGTTTTATACACTGGTAAATTAATTGTCAGCACATGAAGACATTATTTATTTCAAAAACTACTTCCTGTTCAAAGACGATGCTTACTTTTTTGTACTTATCAGGTCCTACACATCCCAAATATCAAGGAGAAATTAAAAATGCATACCATAACAAAAGCTCAGGAGGTTAAGATCATAAATAACAACCCATCTCCCGCCGCCTCTCACCATTTCATTTGTGTCAAAAGCATGTAGGTACAAGTGAGGTAGTGGTGCAGCCTACATGACATTTACGCTCTCGGTCTACCTCTCTGACATCTGATTACTATTTGGCTTACTTGGAGATTTCCTTTGCTCATGCAGTGAGCAGAAATCATCAGCTACATTATGTTTTCTCTTTCATTATAAACCTCATAACTATTACTGAGGATACTTATTAATAAAGATTATAACTGATCTGTCCACAACCTGTGACTCCAGCGGTTGATTAGACCATTGTGAAGCAGTGCTAATATTAATAGGCTGGCATCTTTTCACATCATCCACTGCTAGTTAATCAGTGTGATAATTGTCCTTACAAAGCTGCCCTAACCCTTTCTGTCTTTCATGGTCATATCTCAGGGCTTTAATGGGCTGTATATTTTTGCCATTTACTGTTTTTGACTGTAATGATTACTTCTGCTGAGGAGGTTATTTTTTGCCTGCCTGTATGTTGCAGTATACCTTGAAAGCTAGATTTTAGTGAAATCCGCTGGAAAATATGTGGCCAAAGAGGTTTGTGTCATTTTTGAGATTGCAAGAGAATGCACCGCACTTTCCTTCAGCTCCTTAGCTGTCAGGTTTTAAATCATGATTCATTTTTCCCTATACTGCTTGGTTTACTTGCCATATAGTATTTTTGATATTATTTTGAAAAGTGAACATTTTCTGCTACAATACAGAAGAAACCAGTAGCCATGGTATGCCCTTTAGAGGAACCATCATTTCTGCAGGGGCAGTAATATAATGAATGCTTTCATATAGTTAAGACAGGGATGTTTGAGTCAATCACAGTTTACAGTTGCCCCCTCCAGCAGATGAAATTATAGTTAGATAGTCTTATAATATTAGTTTGAAATAAAAAAAGACATACATTTATATTTCCTTCTGACCAGTGCAGGCTGGATGTGAAACTTCTGTGTAGTATTATCTGCTAGTTTCTTATAATAATAAAAACCCCAACAATTTGTAATCTATGATTTCTTGCATTGTTATCAGATGATGTAAATGATAATAAAACCGTTAACCTGTCAACAGGTTTTACAGGATCTCCTAGTCATATTTCATGATAAAAACCGGTAAATGAAATAAGATGCTACTGCAGTAATAGTGATTTGTTTACTTCTGCTCTCAGATTTTTCAATAGGACACTCATGCTTGTGCCTACTTAGCTGTTCTTTTTTTTCTTCCTTTTTTTAAGATTCTGTTGGCATAGACGCCTTTGTTTAGCAGTAGACCGACAGGAAACAGGTACACTAATAAGATGGGAAGCTGATGCATTATTAAGCAGGATACGTATGCCTTTGCATTGTAAAGCAGGCACACCAATAACAAGTATGGAGGATGATATAAGAAAGCACACTAATTAGGTACTATAGTAACTGATAGCAGTCTGTCCTATTTTGTTATATGCTTTATTTGATCTCTGATTCAGAGTTGTTCAAAGTAGATAACTCAATAGATCACTCATGGTATAAAATCATATATTTAAAATAGGATTGCCTCCCTTAAATCTGGAAATTCTACACTCCTACTAGTTTAGGTTTTTCAAATTGTAATTTAAGATTCACACAAATGCACTAAGCACAGCTCTTACTGGCAGATTTTCCTCACTGCCTTGCATCCAGTGCTCTGTTTCAGTTAATAAAAGTCTTGTCAAGTGGCCTTGGGAACAGAAATCAGAACAGGTCCTATCTTCTTCATTAACTCTTATCTCAATAGAGTGTCCTTCACAGGCCATATAAAGACCAGAGACATGCTCTGTTACTTTGCTGTCACTGCCAAAGACAAAATGCTGCCTGCTGTTGTTAAGCTCTGCTGTGGAATCTCCTACAGACACCTGAGGAGTATGGCAGGTAAACACTCTCCACAAACTGAGGAAGAGTTTTCCCTTTATTCCTTTTATTGTCAGTCAACTATTATGGGTAAGACCGCTGAGGTGTTTTTCCTTTTCTTTTCTTTTCTTTTTTCTCAACTGTTCAATCATGCAGGACTTCAACGCACAGCTGTGGCAGTGATAGGCCAGGAGATCACTCATCTGCAGCGCTCGGGACAGATCCAACATCACATGAGAAAGCTTGTTGGTTTAAACTATGATGGTAAAAAAATAACAACAGTGTACTGCTGGTTTCATACAATTTTAAGGCATACTAAAACACAAAAATCTTTTACAGAACCCACACCAGAAGATATAAATTCTGTGCCAGCTAAAGAAGATCAGCTTGTATATATAAAACAAGGCCAAGAAGCGATGAGGAAGGCTCTCAACATGTTGGAGGAAAAAGATGGATGGAACGTCGAGATCACACAGGTAACATTTGATTGATTAAAGTGCCATCTTCTCCAAAGTTCATTTGTCTCCTCTCTGAAATGGCTTGAACCAGGTGACCATTGTGTTATAATTGCACCTCTGCTTGTTTGTTGTGCCTTTTAGAGCAATGGAGATGTGATCTGTAGCAAAGTGATACCGGGGTCCACAAAGGTCTTCAGGCTGGAGGCAGTCCTGGAGGCCAGCCCGGATGAACTTTACGACCTCCTGTTTGTCAGATTAGAGGAGATGCACGAGTGGAACCCGAGCATCCAACATATCAAAGTGAGCCTCTGACCTTTCAACGACTAACACAGGGCTGCTGTTGATGATCTGATATTTCACCAACTATGAAACTATAACCTATAAAAAATACCACAGGTTATACAAAAGGAGAAGAACTTTTGTGAAAAGGTTTCCTAACTATATGTTCAGTTAAGACTTCTCTTTAACTTGATGAAGGTCTAGTTTTCTAGAACTTTTCTGTTTATAGCCACACTTCATTGACATCATGATGGATTGCAGGAAGTAATCTATTCTCACACTGCTAGACCCTTCAACAAGTACTTAAAATAATTTAGTCCATGGCCATCATTGTGTCTCTGTGTCGTAGGTTCTTAAGCAAGTTGGACCTGAAACGATCGTCACTCATGAAGTTTCAGCAGAGACTGCAGGAAATCTGATTGGCCAAAGGGATTTTCTGACTGTCAGACACAGTTCCAAACAAAAGTCCCGCATTTATCTTGGAGGAGCATCGATTAAACTGGAGTCCTTCCAACCTCAGGAAGGATTTGTGAGGTAGGCAGACATCTGCAGACAAGACACAACTACATGAGCATGCATTCAAATATATTCCACAGCTTCATTAAACTCTCATATGTACAGTGTCTTATTAGAGTACTCTCAGTTGCCCAGGAAATAATATCGGGCTAATTTCAGTGGCCTTAAAATCTAAAGTCTCATCTCATATGTATGAGATAAAAAAAAATAATTACTGTAGATGAATCTCAGAGGATTTTGAAGAATATGAGAATATATCAACAGATGGAAACAAAACCACATTTTTAGCCATTATATTTAAAGTGATACCTTGGCTGAATAAATGTTCCAATTTCTGCAGTTTTTCCAGTAAAAGTCTTCTTACAATGATGGATATGACATTAAGGCCCTGTAAATTTGTATATATTGAGAAACACACACAATTTGAGAACAGCTGGATAATGTTCTAGTTTGAAATAATGATGTACATTATGGACTTACGCGTGACTCAGAATAAACCTTACTTCAATACTGTTGCACTAATGTGTTTGCATTATAACAGAGCTGAGGATGGACCGACCTGCATCATTATTGAGGCTCTCGACAAGGATTCAAGAAGAAGCCGCTTCACATGGCTTCTTAATATGGATGTAAAGGTAAATTTATGACTTTTGTACTTTCCATTTTGTGCATGAAAATAGGAAAAGCAGCTGCAGACTCCAATGTGTGCAATATTCATTTATTGCATTAAATGTGTCCACAGATGGTAGTGTGCAGAGTGTTTTTCTATTACTGTACATTGTTTCTTGGCTCCGCTACTTTCTAGCCAGACTTTTATCTGAAGAGGAGTGAATTTCTAGTGTTGGCTGTTTTTTTGCTGTGCAAAATAAATAATTAACTTTACAAGAAAACAATACCACATACAATCTACTTCAGATGCAGGTTTTCAGCCTGGGAATTGCAATCATTGCTGAAGAAATGCTTAGGGACATTTGCATTTCAGGTCAGGATCTGCTCTTAAAGATGCTCCTGTCAAGCACTGTGCTCACATTCTCCCAGCATTAACAAAACAGAATCCAGCTGACACAAATCACTGTGATATGGAATACACAGTTATGAGATAAGGGGTACAGAAAGAGAATATACACCACAATAAAGTATGCTGGCTACTGAGATAAGGAGACAGACCTGAGGGGGCTGAGTTAGTGGAGAAGGGAGTAAACAGTACAACCAGTTAACAGCAGTATGACAAGAGATAAATGAGGAGCTGATGGTTCACAGTGAATAAACTGTGGATCCAGATGTAGCTGCTGTTGAGTGGATTAACAGGTGCTGTCTGACTTAATGTCTCATTTGGTACAGGATATACCAAACTGCATAGAAATAATGCATAATGTTCATATGTACATATATCTTGTCTCATGTATTATTGTAAATGCTAAGTGAGTTGTTTTTTGCTCTTTTTTCATTACTACTGTTACTACTATTTTTGAGCATGGAATTCTTCATTCTTGCCTTGAAAATGAAAGTTTGTCGGCAATGATTCATCTCACTGTGTTCCTCAGCTGATCCCTAAACTTGATTCTATTATTTTTTAAACTACAATTTTTCTTAGCCTTATTATTAACTTATTAACTTTTTGTATATATATGTATGTATATTAGGAAACCGGAAATGCTGTTTAATATATTACATTGAAGACAGTAATACTGAATACCAATTTCCTTAAGACCTGCATATGTATATTTTCTATAGGAAACCATATTTGCATATGAACAGTACATATTTATTGTACACACCACCCTCTTTTGTTTACTAACAGACACCTAAATGAAATTCAGGGTTCTAACAAAGACAACACTGTTCTCAGGGCTGGCTGCCAAAGTCAATTGTCAATCAGACGTTGCCCAGAGCACAGCTGGATTTCACCAGACACCTCCGCAGACGCCTAACAGCGAGTACCACCCTGGGCTGATTGAGTCTGTGTGACACCAACACTGCAGCAGCGGCACCTTTTCATCACTCACAGGGGAAGAGTGGGAGATGCAGTCTGGATGTCCTTTCAGCGAGAGCAGAAAGGCTGCCTGGAGGAGACCCTCGACTCCAGCGCTCTGCAGGGCAGAGCTGGCACAGACGAGTGTCAGCAGACAAATACCAGCCTGGCAGATGGAAGCTGACTAATAATAGGAATTAATGTCATGGTGTGCCACTCAAACCTCATTAAGATGTCCTGATTAGGAGTCATTACTTGTCTGTTGACACACAACTAATTGCCTGAACCCCTGCATACGACTGAAGCAAAATTAAAGTGCTTGAATGTGCCTATATTGCCTGGTTCATTTCCATCTACCACACAACAACACTCCACAACAGGTGTCTCAATTCAGGCTGAACTAATTAGTTAATGCACCTGAGACATTTAAAAAAATTCAAGAACACTTGATTGCAGTAGCTATTACAAATGTGTCCTAACATACTTTTGCAGGTCAACAAATCTAAATACTGTATAACAAGAGTAAATGGTGGCTAAATTGAGTACAATGTACAAAGTGAAACAACAAGAATCTCAGTTCTTTTAAACGTGTTTTACTTTGTTCTCTTTACCACTTAAAAATTCAATAAATATTAACATTTAAAGCTTTCATTCACGTACGTATATACAAGAACTATACAATAAACATAATGATGTTATGAACTGCAATGCAGGAATGGTGTAACAGTATGACCAACCGCAGTCTGTAGACTTACAGCGTTGCCCGTATTTTCCAGTTTGCAACATACCTTCCGTTCTAGTCTTGCTTGTTAATTTCTTTTCATAACTTGAAATTTACACTATATACATTATTATCTGAAAAATATAACAGTTACAAAAAATATCATAATGTGTTTTTCTTACATTTTGTTTGTTCATTTGTTTGTTGTTAAAGCATAAGTGACTGACTTCCACAAAGGCAGACTGAGGGCATGCTACAGTGGGGTCGGTTTGCAAACGATCATGATTCTTGACCAATGAGGAGAATCACTAGTATGTTGGATTTGGACAACAACAAAAAAAAGCACCAGGGACAGAGAAGCCATGAAGCTCCCTGCCAGGAGTAATGACTATGGAGTCCTGAGTTGTGCCATTGGAATAATTATTGATTTATCTGCTCTTTAATTTTAATAAATTGATAAACTGATAGATTCTACAAAAAAACTATAAAAATCAATTAATTATATTTGCATTAAACTGATGCATTAAACGTAGAAAAGTAAAAAAAAAAAAAAATATTAAAGTGATTAATGAAGGAATTAGCCATGGAGCTAAAGGAGACAACAAATTGTGAAATGAAATGTAACAGTTACATTAGGGAGGGAATAAAAAAAATAAAAAATCCATTTCGAAATCATAATTTGTAATATTTAACAGCTTTTTTTATTCTGTCATTTAGAAAAGTCTATAATTATCCTGGTGGCACACTCTGGACTCCATAGCTGACACATGCACCTCCAAAATCATGGACCTCTTCTCACATGTTCACAATACAAGTTCAATAGTAGTTCTAATGCACTTAAAAAAAACAGGCTTACACAACTGTACACAGATAAAAACATGAATGTAGCAATGCAGTCATCACATTTTGAACACGTCTTGTAGTCGTTTTAGTTTACAGCACCTTCGTTTTGACAACATTTTTTCTTCCGTTTCTTCTTTGAAGCACAGAGGACAGAGCGATGCAGTGTCGCTCTGGAGTTTTGATGAGGTAACCATCACTGGTCTGGTCTAAGTTCACTGGCATGGAAAAAAAAATCTTTGCAAAAAAGAAAGAAATAGTCTATCAGACGCTGCAATGGGTGAGCTGATGTATGAGACCGTCTCACTAAGCAGCACGATCACAACATCACTCACTGTTCATTTCTGAGCTGACAGGGTTCTGTGACTTGAGTCTCTCTCGGATCCTAAATTGTCCCTTCTTGACCTGGCAGCGACTGGGCCTAAAGTGCTGTTTGGACTGTGCTCTTTAGAGGCATCTCCACTGGAGTCTGCTGTTGGCCGTGGCGGCCCTGGAGGTAGAAGAGGCCCTGGGTCTGAGTCGGCGGTGGGACCCTGGGGCAGAGCGGCACCCGTGGATGCCGAGGCTTCAGCAGCAGCGGTGGCGGTCGTTGGCACCTGGGCAGTGGAGCGAGGTCGTCTGCTGATGGCTTTAGTGGTTTGCGGCGGGCTCTGGGTCATAGCGGGTAGAGGAACCTTGGGTGATGCAGAGTGAGAAGAAGCAGAGATCTCAGGTTCCATTGAGGCCTCTGGGATGCTTGCGAGGTCAGGAGCATGTGTGGCGAGGCTTTCTTTTTTGTTGCATGACTCACAACAAAGTTTATTATATCCAGGGATGGAACAGTAACGGGCAAGAACCTCCATTTGACAGAAAATCGATTTATCCCTCAGACATGGCTCATCTAGCAATAACAGAACAGAGAACATCACTAAGAGCAAGATTGAAAATAAAAAAAGATTTTTACCATATGTATACAGGGTTAGAACAAAGTGGTAGATACAGTATCTGAGACAAATCATATAAACTTACTTGAAGAGATTTTGAGGACAGGGTTTTCAGGAGCCCTTTGGTGTACAGCTTCGTCTTTTATTGTAGAGTTTTCCATGGTTTCAATAGTGAGAGAAGACACTGGCTGTCCTGAAGTTTACAATAACAGAGAAAGGACAAAATGTTGCTAAAAGTTTGGAAAACATTGCCAAATGTGACCTTAAGCAGAAGCCACAAGAACCAAGAAAAGCTCTTGACAACCTCTTGCTACTGTAAGAAAACAGAGCTGTGTTGTTGGAAACCTATAATAAAGCTTGGTGCTATTTACAGGACACAGGGCCCAACCTGGACTTCTTCTTCATGTTTTTGACAAAAACCACACCATTTTCCACTCACTGCCCACTCAGGGAAACAGAAAAATTAGCTCCTGGTTCTTTGAAAAGGGAACAAATATGAGAAAAGCTGTAGGAGTGCAAACATGTTTTGACACAGAAGCTGAAAGATATTTTTCTTCAGGGTTTCATCAGAAGGTTCTTTATCCTAAAAGTACATTAAGTACTGTGCAGTTACAACAGCTGGTGTAATCCATCATACAAACCAAAAAATACAATACATAATGTATCAAATAGCTTCATGTAAATTGAATCCCAGGGTGAGGGGAAGGTGCCTAGAAAGCCTTCAATTTGGGACTGTTGTGTCAATTTTGCTTTGATTGCTTTGATTTGTTCTCTTAGACAAGTCTAGCTGTTGGCACTGGCTTCTTTTCATATTCATGAAGAAATTATCATATGTTCAACTTCTGAGTCAGAATAAAATCCTACACTATCTGAGGTGTCCTTATTTGCTCTTGCTTGAATCTGCAGTTAGAGGATTATGATTAAATGTGCATGATGCAGCCACCATAAACACCCACAGGTTTTTCAAAAAGCATACAAATCTTTACGCCAGTTCTTTAGTCTGCATGAAAATGCAGAGGCAGTTTCCCTCTAACAGAGAGTGTAAGACGAGCAAAAAACTAACTGGTAAATTGGTCTCTAACAACCTGTATTTGGATCTCACCTGGACAAGAACTTAGTTTGCAAATGAGGACTGTTTCCGGCTTCTCGCCTTCACACTCTCCAATGGTGTTGTCGCTTTCCTTGCAAACCACCTGCCTTTGCTGAATCCCTTCGCCGCAGGTCACCGAGCACTAACATAAAACCAACACAGGCACACACACACACACACACACACACACACACACACACACACACACACACACACACTTACAGTATATGAAATGTATCAAGCTATTATTAGTGTTGTATTAATAAAGTTTTCAAACTCTATCACTGTAGTTAAGTTTGAAAGTCGTCAGAGCTCTTGACAATCACAGCCAGGGTCTGCCCATATATGGCAGTTATATCTTAACATGAGCACCTGAAAAGTTTATTTGTGTTTGATCATGAAGATCATGAAGTTATGACATGTTCATGACAGGATATGTCAGTGTTGATAGGTTTGCCCTCAAAGTGACATTACTATAATGACAACTGTAATTAATGTTTGTCAGTTTTCATGTTCTGCCAGAATATGAACGAGCCCTACAAATACATAGTTGATACTCTTCTGTATTTTAATGACTTGGCATGAATAAGAAACAGATCAGTATCAATGGATATTCACTCTGTACCCAAATGTTGTCATATTTATTGCTGAAAGAAGACAGTTCATAAACTGTTCAGAAAATAATAAAATTATAGAAACTCAAATTAGTTGCTTATGCATAAGATCCCCTGTAAAACCACAGGAATGGTGCACATGCAGTATTATTTTAATTTAAGGTGTTCATTTTTACTGGAAACAGTAAGGATTTAATACAAAAAGACAACAAGATTCAAGTTTTGAGCAATAACATTTCACTGAGTTACATGTAAAGATTCTCTTTTTTCAAGACAGAACAATGGGGCAGAAGTAAGGTATATGATGGCTGTTTCTGCTCAAAACAATACATGTGATCATTTCAGAGCTGCTCTTAAAGGTTGCTCTTACACTAAAGAGTGTAAGTTGGATCTATTAATAAGTGTGATTCTCACCTGAGACCACGCCCCCGTCCTCCACTGGGCAGGGCATGTGGTGTGGTTACAGGCTCTCCTCGTCTCTGGACGATCCTCAGTGCAGTGTTTGCTGTGGACGGGCCTGTTGGTGCCGTTGTGGAGCGCCTGCATGCACTGTACCACCCTGGTCTGGTAGCCGAGCTTCCCACAGGTCTTACTACAAGGACTCCACTCTTCCATCACCCACCTGTAAGCACAGCAGGCTCTGTACATTACACATGACATTTACATTTGTTTCTCTTATTCCCTCTGAAAGGCATACATCATGACAGGATGACATTTAGTATTGAGGCAAAGCCATTATCAAAGCCATCATAAGCATTATTTTAATGCTGCACTAGGTATTGAAATATAAATGCACAGATGTTTGATCTGCACAGTAGTTCAACGTTACTTACGTGGGTTGGCTGCACTCTTGGACATTGCAGCGTTTGCGGATGGGTTTGGGCTTTTTACTAGTTTCACAAAAGTTGCGATGCACCAAACGACTGTCACTTTTCCTCCTGCATCCATATTTTGTGTACTGTATGCCTGAAGGACAGAAATACAGACATACAGCATAAATTACATTAAATACACTAATCTGGGTGATCTATGTTCCTAAGGAGCCATTGGCACATAACATATATAACTTGGGAGCATCCTATACATTCTGGGAAAAAGTTGTGTGCATTCTGTCTAAGGTGACAAGGAAAATGATTCTTTTATATCCTTGTTGTTGTTGTTGATTGATGTCTCGATTGTGACTTGAATTGAGCACAGCACTAATGGCTGTTGATGGGCCTACCAGCAGCACAGAAACTATTTGCTCAGAGATGGATTTTGTCACACAGTGTTTACAGTTCTTTGAAGATGTCACCATGATGGAAATGTCCACAGCCAAACTACACAGGGAAAAGACTTCAACTATTGAACTTTATTCTTACTTTACATTACTTTGTGGATAATACTCCTTATCCCTCTGTAGATCTAACTCATCCCTCTCTTTGTTTTTTTGACTACGTTTTCTGTTTTTGGATATGTATTTATTTTATTATAGTTTATTATGGTTTCCTTTTTGGCTGGGTGGCAAAATAAATAAAATAAAAATAATAATACTATTATTATAATTATAGTTTTTAGATATCTGTGCTTTCTCTGCAATCAATAGATCTTAACTGTTTTGACAAGCTGGCATGTCATTCTCACATACTTCATCAAGGCTACAACTAAAAGTTTATTTTCATTACTGATTAGTCTCTTCAATATTTATTCAATTTTATTTATCTTATAATCCTAGATTCCCAAAAATCTACTTAATCAATTTAAAACAGAAAAGAATCCTCATATTTGAGAAGCTGGGACCAGCAAGGGTTTATAACCTGCCATAAATTACTTTAATCATCCATAAAAAAAATTGTCATCAATTAATCATATGAAAAATTAATTAAATTACTAAATTACAAAATGTCAAGCTTTCAACAACAACAACAACAGCAGACTAGATGCATCTTTTGCTGTCCTCTTACCATACTATTTGCCATTTATTTTACACATACACACACTGACCTCCCCCACAGGGTTTGGAGCATTGAGACCAGCTCTTCAGTGCCCATTCATAAGTGTCCAGTTCAGCCAGAAGCACATTGTTGTTGGTAATGAGCGGTAACAGGTCCTCATGTATAATATACTTATATGTCAAGCTGATCTTTATGTCTTCTTCTTGGGGAATGACCTACAAGAAATAGAGTAGACTTAATTAGAAAAACTCATAGTAAAAAAAAAGAAAAAGCGATGATCCACTACCATCCATACTCACCAGTACTACAATGCCTTCATGCAGAGGACCAGATGTTTTTAGGGTCTCTTTCTCACCATCGATAGAATACTCCCACTGTAAACCATTTTCGATGAAGGTCTTTGACTCAGCGTCTTCACTTTTTGCATTCAATATGAAGTTTCCAGTAACTTGATTCTTTACAGCTGTCAGTGAGGGGGGAAAAAATTATGCATAAGTGGTGAGAAGAAACATGCCTATCATACTGTTTTTAGTAGCACAAAACTTTTTCATTCATTAAAATCTCAAAAATTAAACAAATATTCAACCCTTGACAAAGAAGTCTGAGATTTTCCTCTAAGCAGGGAACGTGTCAGTATGTATTTTGAGATGTCTGGCATTGTGGTCAGCCAGCAGTAATTCCTCCAAGTTGTGTGTCATCTCTTCTTCCCATGAGCTAATAAAAGCCAGAGAGTAAAACAGAAGAGGGAGGGTTTGGCCATGGTGATCCTGACTCACCCTCATCAGATGCACAGAAAACTATTATAAACCGGAAGATCTGTTGGTCTGTCACACATTTTTACACCTAAAGACATTTTATTGCTCTAGTCTCATTATTTTTGATAGACCATTTGTGCTGCAAATTCCATGTACTGAACAGATAACACTGCAATCATTGTGTTCCACATACTTAGCCACATTTAACTCAAATCAAACATCATTAGCATGGCAGTGTGGTTTACATAACAAGACTCTTTTTTTCTTTTCTTTCTACGTTACCATTATAGCACCTGTAATCTGACTCACAACTTGTGTTAACGGTCCTTGCATGGTCTTTAATATTCCCCCAGTACAAATAATATAGACGTCAAGCTTCTCTGGAAAGGCCACAACTGATTTCGGCAGACTTTTTTCCCAAGACACTTGACCTTGAACTGATCTGGATGAAATTGTGTTTATAAGAACATTTCTGTATCATGAGAGCCCACAGGGAGCATGCCTGTAGCTAAATTTGCTTTGTATCCTGAACCATGATTGCATTCATTTCAATAACTCAAAAGAATGCTAAAAATCTACTTTTTTGAGATTTCTAGCTTTCTCCTTCATACAGCTATACTCAGCTTGGATTCACACCATCATTTCCACTACAACACAGAGTGAACTGGCCTTTATGCAGGAACAATTTAGTATTCTTACTCTAAATCTCTCTTATTTTCCCCAAACATTTTTAACTGTATAAACATGCTGCAAGTTGCTTGTTTTAACCTGATAAATGCCATCTTTTCATAGAAAAAAAAATTAGATTAGCATAATTTTATTTTAGTTCAAATGAGTGTATTTTCCGCTGCAGAGAAAATCAAACTCACAGCTTGTACAAACACTTTCATCATCTGTTGGATTCTGTTTATATCTAAGATAAAATTCTCAGTACAAAAATTGATGTGAACATTTTTCTTAAATCACTCAAATATGTCACTTAAGAATGAATCAATTCATATGAGTGGTTCTTGCATTAGGTTCAAAGTTTCTGGAAAGATTAGTTGCAATTACATTCGTTTCATTTTTTAAACCCACAAGTGATATTTTTATTCAGGCCCATTGTTTTGGAACAGTGACAGAAACTATTATCACAGATTCTGGACGAATAAAAGCAAATCTGTTTATTTTCATGTGTTAGCAACTTCTACACAAAAAACAATTTTGCTTCTTAGCAGCAATAGCATAATGTCTAAGTTAGAAAAAAATGTGAGCCACACTTACCAATTATATGAGGGGAAGTCTCATTCTCTTCAATAACAATGTGACGGGCTCCTATTGGGATGTCAAACATTTTCAGCATCCCTAATAAGACAAAGAGACACAGCATGGTACAGCTAAGAGTCTTGAGCAGCAGGCACTTACTCTTGGTTGTAATAACAGCCATTTATTTCTGAATCAAGACATGGAGAAAAAGTTCAGTCCTTTTTTTGAAGATGTAGAATAGAGGCTGTGGGAGATGTCTGAATCAGTGATTTTGAGCTTAAACGATGACAGCCATCTCATATAATGGCTCAGCTGAAGAAAAGTTTCTCATTTCAGCGTTGGCCTGGCCACATAGTTGATAATTACCATTCTTTTTGGGTGTCTTGGTGAGAGTGAGCTTCACGGTGCGACAGTGGGAGTTGTCCCCCTCACACACTCCACATTTGTCCTCCTGCTTGTATGAGCCGACCTCCTTGTCGCAGCCTACATGCTACGAAAAAGGGGAAAGGGCAGAAACAGAGAGTGAGTCAACTCAAGGGAACACTGCCTGTGACTTCTATGTAGACTGAGATTACTCCTCTGGGGAAATGATGCCATGGGAAAATGCATCTGGTTTGAAGCCCCAGCTGCCTGCTTTGAGATGCACATTGGAAACACACTCAGACATAACAGGAATGCAGCCAAAATGCTAAGTGGCTTGACTGCAATTGTAAGTCTCAATCTTCCTTATGTCCAGTTTGAAGATTGAGACAAGACAGAGTGCTGTATTTCCTTTACAATTACAGTATTTACAGTTTAGCTGTCGTCTTTATAATTCTTTCCAAGGGCACTATGTTCAACATCGAAAGACACTCTGGTGGAGGTTGAGTCACTCTGGGAAACAGACCTTTTCAAGCCCCTGAGGAATATCCTGTCAAATGATAAATATCACCTGGCAGGAGCTCAGTGTGGATGCTCCTCAGGGGTACTCCACTGCATATGGGTGCTGATCTTTGGCATAAAATTTACTAACTAAAAATATCTCACATGAATATTAGATTGGTATTTTGTAGTGTTTTCAAATTATCTAAAAGGAAGTTGAACTTGAAAAAAAAGTCTTATTTAATGAAAGTTTCAATTAAAGGGAAGCTTAGCCAATGTATATATTAATGTCTGTTTACAGGCCTCGGGGAGCACAACTGCATATGTGAAAACAGTTGTATGAGGTCTTTTTTGGCTCCAGAGGAAATGTAATTTGGGGCTGAAGACTATGAGTCCAGAAACGGAAAAAGTCTGGAGGTGTAGAGTTAGAAAGAAGTGAGGTTACCAGACCTCTGTAGCTTCTCATTTCTGCTTAGCTGCTGCTAACAAAACAAACCCCAATCTCCAACTGAACTGTAGATGGGCGAGTTGCATTGTGGATAATGTAGGCACCAGATTTTGACAAGGAGGAAGAATGTGTGGAATACCTTTTTTTTTATTGTCCATTGTTAGTGAGACAGTTTTTAATTATGTGTAATAGCTTCAACACCCAACATTATAATGTGATATTTAACATCAGGAGAATTGATCACATTTTTTTCAAAGGCTACTACCATAAAGACATACCAGACACTCTCCTCGAGCACATACGCTGAAGGGTTCAGAGTAGCTGCAGCGGGTCCCATCATGCATCACCTGGTTCATGAACACCACCTCCCCTGTTTCCTTTGACTTACAGCTCAGCTCGCACTTACGACCCTCTGAAAACAGAGAAACGCACACCCACACACACACCTTGGTTCATCCAAGTACCTTCAGAATCTGATTAAGACATCAGCAGGACCCAGAGGACAGATAACACCCACCTGAACGTATATATGCATGTGAGCAGTTACTCCTGCAAAAGTAATTTGTTCATTTGTTGATCTGCGAGCAACTTCTTGAAAGAGACTTTACTTCGTTCTTTACAGACTTACCATCTGGGTGCTCATACGGTAGCCAGGTGTGCTTGATGTTGTTGTGGTATTTGTTGCTCCTCTGGACGCACTGCTGTGCACGGAAGTCCTCATATGGACCTGCACACTCCTCTGTGTTGCACATTTGGTAGTCAAAAGCAGAGCCGGGGCAATCTCGGCCACCATAGGCAGGCCTGAAAAAAAAACAAAATTATGCTTTTAAAGACAAGTTGTGTTGCCTTGAAGGAAATCTATTTAATACAGTTACCACTTTTGGCCACCATTAAGTATTACAATTAGTTTTGTTTAGTTTTTAAACCTGATCCTCCATCACACAAAATTAAAAAAGTTTGGAAACTTTATGAGATGGAACAAATATAGCAGCACATGCACTAAAGCTCCTCCTACTTAATGTATTAAGCTGGAACCTCAATAAAGAAATAAATGAATGCAGCATGTAAAATTGTATTTAATTTGTACTGTGTAAGATGCTGAAATGCATATAAAATAGTGCAGTGCCCGTGCAAAATCTGCGTGTGTTTTTACTACAAAGTCAGACATCCCAACTCTCCCGCATTTTGATAGCGGCTCCCTGACGCCCGCAAATGAGCAAAGCGTCCTGATAGCTCTGTGTTGCCGCTAATTTTGGTTTTCATACAAACGGTTTAATGCTTCATTCTGTGACTGTGTCATTAATTGTGTCCCAGTGTCCCAAACTTCTGCCAGTTAAACGTCCGAAAAATAAAGCAAAATGTTTTCCAAAAATGTGAAAGTGATTATTTGTTGTCTGAGCTGGTTGTGGATGTTTAATTTCTTGCAGCTGTGAGCAGCTCTTTCATTTTAGTCTGCATACTGAATACTTGTTATACTTTGAGTGCACTTTTTATGCTATTTATCAGTATAACGATATAGTGATAAAGTATATCTTTATCAGTATATCAAATTTAAGATTTGAGCACTCCTGCCACGTGGAGGAGGGCGAAAACAAAACACAATCAATTTGGGGGCTGTCATCAAGCCTGTCTAGACTTGACACGGTAGCAGTACCTTTATCTGGAGCACCTAAGTGGCATTCAGCCTCGGATGCTAGTAATATGGGTAGTAGATAAATACTAATCAGATGATCCTCAAACTGAAAACTCTAGTAGTGTAATACTCATGATACAGCCCTAGAATAATGACTTCTCCATTTCCAAACAGTGCATCAGTGTTTTATATTCTATATAACTGTGCATTTCCAGACAGTTTAACGGTATAATGTCGTGCCTGTGTACATTGCAGTACACCATAGATAAGAATTCTGAAGGGGGTCTTAAATTTAGATAAACACTTCATTAAATCCTGTAGAAGTCAACTGAATAACTAGAAGAATTGCTGAATTAAGGGAACATCGAGACATACTGTACAGTAGCTCATACTGCTGAACTCTTTCAGGTCATGTTTCTGCAAAGCCAGTGTTGGATCAAAAACAGGCCCTGCTTGCCAGCTTTGCATTCACACGTTTACAATATGTCATCATCTGTTGGATGAACACACAGATCATATGAAGTATTTGGCCACTGAACAAGTAGCTGCTTTTGTTTCCATGCGTTTTCTTTTTCACTTTTTTTTTGCCACTAAGAATCAGTTTCCTTGCCAACTCAGCACTCACGAAGGGTTGTTGCACTGTCTGTTGCGGGATCGAACTCCACCTCCGCACGTCCTGGAGCAAGAGCCGAACTTCGACCATGAACCCCAACTCCCATCATGGCCCTGGGGCTGTTGGCTAGATCTCCAGATGCAATGGCCCTTGAAGCACCACTAACATATGACAAAGTAAAAATAAAAAACAGAAAGGAAGACAGTAAAAAAAGAGTTGAGACTGGTGACAGTAAACTGTTTGAAAACCATTTAAACTCTTCTTCACCTCTTCTGACTCATTATTGCACAAAACTAATATAGTTTAAAGTTGATTTGGATATGATTCCCACCTTCCCCGGTGCACACTCTGTTCCATCCACCGGAGGACCTTTTTTGGTTTTACAGAAGTACTGGTTGTCGGGGTGACTGCACCACAGTTGCTTGCAGGGGTCATAAGTTCGAAACTAAATGACGAACAACACATTTCAGCTTCAGTTACTCTTTTGGAAATGTAGGAGTTAACACAATTCAGCTTTTTCACACTGCAGGAAAGTCACAAGGGTGAAAATCCACCCTTGCTACGTATATCCAACATCTGATGTGTAAGACTTCAGGTCTGTGTAAAATGATCTCAAGGTTCCTGCTGACTCAAAGGATTTAAATAAGTAACTCAAATCAATATTCTGGAAATTCCACAGATGTGAAGGACTTACAGCAGTGCACATTTTATAACCGACACCAAAATCAAAGCGGCACTGTTCATCCATTGAATAATTTATTCCAGGTAGCTCAGGAAGCTTGGGCCACTTGTGTTCAAAGGGATCATCCAGCAGGCAGTCATATGAGCTGAGGAGAAGATGGGAGTAAATAGAGTCATGAATGAGACATGTGAGATCTTTGGAAAATGGCAAAGGCCAGTTATGAAAAAGTTCTAAGAAAATCAATAGCGTATTGAGCCGCTTCAAACACAAGCTTTGCAGCAAAACAATCATATGGGGAGAATAGAAAAAAAGAAGCAATGGAACGAGAGAGACTGAACGTACTGGATATATCGATTTAGCTCCTGTTTGCTGCAACGTGACCAGTGATAGCGATGGAAAGCTGCTTGGACAAGGGGCGCCATGATGCTGCCCATACTGGTCTCATCAGCGCAGCGATTCCCCTGGCCATCATGCTCCATTCCTAACCTAAGAGAAAAACACAAAAAACTTTATTAAGCAGCAGGTGCATGCTGTGAAGACCAATGGTGACCAACAAAGTCACAGGACACAAATCTTACTTCTTCCCTGTTATAAAGTTAAAAAAATATATTTCACCATTACTTTAGGAGCAGGTGAGACTTGAGTACAAACCAACATGTTTGTACATGTCACTAAAATTTTAACTCAAATTATTCAAAATTGTATAATCTTACAGTAGTTATATCAATTTTAGGTTGAAGTGTTGGGTATTTGATTTTATTTTCAAGTTAGATAGACTACATTGAAAAAACAGGCCTCAAAGTGCTTGGGGGTCTATTTTATACCAGTACCTCCCACTCCCATTAATGTATTGTATATTTTTTGTTTATTGTATATAGTGTTTGGATATTGTTTTATTGTATATAGTATTTTATTTTATTCAGTTTTTTATCACTTTTCAAGAATACTGTTGTGTCAATTTTGAATTTCCCACTAGGGGGGTCAATAAAGTTACCCTACACTACCAACCTTACCCTAAAGTACAACCTCAGAAGTGATTACACCTGTTACTGCTGAAACAGAAATGATTACACCTGTGACTTCAGATTCAAACTGTCTGAACAAGGTTATGAAATAACCTGTAAATACAACAACTTTCTCAATTTTTTCCTGGGTTTTGCTAATGCAACATGGCTACATATGGTAAGGAACAATTAAGATCATCAGCAGGCTACTGAATAGATGCCAAAGCACAGATGCAGCAGTTAGAAGGCACAGGAGGACCCATACTACCAATAACAGAAGGTGGAGTGGCCGTCCTCGAAAAATTACTGCATGCACAATTTGCTATTTACGCAATGTTCCATTAAAAAACAGACAGACAAGTGCTTCTGATTTGGCACAAGGAATATGACTGCTCAGACAGTGCGAGGGACATTGCATGAAGTCTGTGGACAAACAAAATGGTGCAAAATTGCAAGATTAAACTTTGCCAAAGAACATGAAAAGGTGCCTGATGAATACTGGCGGGACACTCTTTGGTCAGAAACCAAAATAAATTAGTTTGGATCAGATGGGGTTCAGCATGTTTGGCGTCGACCTGGCCAGGATTACCACAGTGACTGCATGGTGCTGACGGTGAAACATGGAGGTGAAAGTGTGCTGATACGGGGCTACATGAGAACAAAAGGTGTAGGGGAGATGATATTTATAGAGGCAAGTTTGTACACCTAAATATTGAGTGAAAGATGCCTCCCGTTCTCAGGAAGTTTGGCAGGAGATGAATTTACCAATATGACAATGATCCTGAACACACTGCAAAAATCACATAAGAGTTTTTAAAGAAAGAAAAAGTGAAAACTTCGACCTGGCCAAGTATGTCCTCTGACTTGATTCCAACAGAACACCTTTAGAGTATTTCAAAGAGGAAGTTAGAACAACAAAACCCCTCAAGCAAAGAGCAGCTGAAAACAATCATCTGTGAAGAACAACAGAACATCTCTCCACACATTGGGCAAGACTGATATCATCCCTGCCCAGGAGGATCCAATCTGTGATCGAAAACAGATGTGGGCATACAAAATATTAAGAAATAAGAGAATGGAGTCTCACTAATTGAGGGTGTGCCGACTTTTGTTGCAGTTCGTTTTTAAATATGGACCTTTCATAATAGTTGGTCAAACATTCTGTGGGTTAGGGTCATTTCAAATGAATTGGCTTGATTTTTCTTGGGTTATATCTAAAAAACAAAAACAGTTGTATTTTATGGACAAGATTTGCAATTCCTTAACATTATAGTGATATTAACCAGGGGTTTACTCAGTTTTGTTATACAATATGTTTATTATTTAACCAGGACCTGCAGTGGACAGGCTGCCAAGTTGTCACACAGAAAAGCCCAAACAAAAGTAAAAGTCAACGTGAACCTGTAAAGTGGAACTAAAGTGAAAGGACATAATCATACAGTACTGTGAATGACTTCATGGTTAAAAGTTCATTCAAAGAAAAAGCCACAGAGCAACCCTGATGTTTACAAGCTGGAGGCTATTTACCTTAAAAACAGAGCTTGTATAGGCCGAGTTTTGTACTGAAATTAACATAAAAGAATGAGCGCACTGCTGAACTGAAATCTTTGAACTGAAGTGCATGATTCATTGAATTTGTCTAGAAAGGAATAGTGATTTTTTGAAAATGATAACAGCTCGAGCTTTAATGATTACCCGTTAACTTTAACACAGTTCAGGGGGCCAAACAGCACAGATATTGCAGCTAAAAAGCTTAAAAGATGACATTGGAAGGGACTGGAGGTAAATATAATGAATAAAAAAGAACCAGTTACGAGGACTTACAACATTAACTCTGGCGTGCTGGGAAACCTTCATGGGGGTCATGGTTGTTGAACTGTTAAAAGGGTTCGAAGGCTTTTTCCTATGGACAAAAAACCCCAGGAACACCTCTTAAGGAGGACAGACCCTCAATGAGACATAACAAAAGTTACAAAAGCCAGTGGAACAGGGCAGGGGGTCGCATTTTGGCTCTCTATGGTGCTACTAGCATTTGTCATGTCTTTGTACTGAAATGAAATGAAATGTTTTCTTCAGTGGGTTAGCATGTGATCTAGGCTGTCTGTTAATTATAAGGCTTCACCCACTAACAGCTCCCCTTACTAAAGCATCCAAACACAATGAAATTTGTTTAAACGTGTTTAACTCTTACTGGACTTTACAGCAGTAGATACTGTATTTAAGAATATACTCTATAGACAGAATAACCCAGGATCATGCTTCAGCCCTGCAGCAAGACTGATTAAAGAAATCTTCAATGAGAAAACCCACTGAGAGGCAGAAGCTAGCTGAGCTGGCATCTGTCATTTGGTACGATAAAATGAGCTGAAATGTTCTGCAGGGGTTTCAGAAATAACACGTTCTGTAATCAGCCGTGCCTCATCCCATTGTGATTGAACAGTAAATCACTTCAATCTAGAACAATTGAAGCCTGTTGGACAGATATTCAGTGCTGGTTTATGAGGGTATTTTTTTTTCTGTTGTTGGGGTTCTTTCACTTGCACTCATATTCACTTCTAAATAAGGGGAGAAAGCACAACACTTAAATACTAATATTACTAATAATTTTTTTAGAAATGGAATATGATACTGTGTATAGTGTAAAAAAAAGTGATAGAAGCTTCCTTCTCTTCTTCAATTTGAGACACGCAAATTGCAGAAGAGTCAGTGGACTGGTATTTAAACTGCAGTACCTTTGGCTTGATAAGCAGTTTCATCAGCACATATTAGCAACCTTCCACTAACAGAAACATTTCCATGCATGAATCCCTTGACCTGAGAAAATAAAAAAGAAGGGAAAAAAGGTTTTAATTTTAAATAGTATGTGACTGTGAGAGTGAAGGCACGTCTACAGGGTCGTCGTAAGCTCCATTTAATTACCTACAAAATGCTAAATGGTGTAGCACCTTCATACATCTCTGAATATTTAATACCCTATCCAACACAGAGAGCCTTGAAATCCTCCACAGCTAATCCTTCTTCTTCTTCTTCTTCTTCTTCTTCTTCTTCTTCTTCTTCTTCTTCTTCTTCTTCTTCTTCTTCTTCTTCTTCTTCTTCTTCTTCTTCTTCTTCTTCTTCTTCTTCGTATCATCATTATTATTATTATCAGGTGGGCAGTAACTGATGTTTTTCTGTGTCAACAACACAGAAATGCCTCAACACCATCCCAAAACCAACTGCCTCTTTAAGTACACCCACACATTCAACATTTTACACCTGTAATCTCATCTGGTGAATGAAGCCTGTGCTTGTTGTATTCTTTTGTATAGGTGATACAAGACTGCCATTAAATTAAGTAGCCTTGATAATAATGGCTTTTCAGTATTTGTACTTTAAAGATACAGTGTGCTGATAAGAAGGAATCCCTTCACGTTATTGTGGACAACATAATTACTATAATACATCCATCAATCCAACTACTATCCTCCTTTATCCTGCTCAGTGTCATGACAGGGTGAAGCTTATCCCAGCATGCACTGGGCAAAAGGCAGAGAATAATGTGGAGAGGTTACCGAGTCAAGTCAAGTCAAGTCAATTTTGTTTATTTAGTGCCAAATCAAAACAGAAGTTATCTCAGGGCACTTTTCGTACAGAGCAGGTCTCAACTTTACTCCTTAATATACAGAGACTCAACATTCCCCCCTGAGCAAGCAGTCCACGACAGCAGCAAGAAAAAATAACTCTCCTTTAACAGGAAGAAAGCTCAAGAAGAACTGGGCTCTAGGGGGAAGCCATCTGCCTTGACCGCTTGGGTTTAGAGAGAAAGAGTGAACGGGAGAGGGAAGTCTATCACAGAGCTAAAACGTGTGGAAGAACATATTCACACCAACTGGGAATTTACAGGAGTTTTCATTTTACTTATCTTGCATGTGTTTTGACTGAGAAACCCAGAGCACCCAGAGGAAATGCACGCAGACACGAAGAGACAGACAGGACACAGCTGGTCAGGTCTGCAGGACAGCTGCTGCGAAGGGACAGCTGTTCAAATTGCTCTCATTTTTAAGTAAGGAAATTTACATTATCGCAAAATTTGAATTAAGTCCAAATTTAACAGGTTAACCAGGCAAATTCTAACTCTGCAGATTTCAACCAGCCACGATTGTACACAAGAACAGAATTCTTCATCTACATTAAGAAAGGCTTTGAGTTTGTGTGATTTATTGACCCATAGAGTGAAGTTCATGCCCCATATGGCAGGGAGAATTTTGAAATTCAATTTCAGATGAACAGCTGCTCAAATCTGTCTCTTTCTTGAGGCAATCAAAAAAAGTCTCAAGGTTTTTGTATTGTATTTTTTTTTCATGGCAGTGTGTGACTGGCACAATACAAGGCATGAAAGTGCATACTGTATGTGAATTATGACACACATATCAAACTGACTCTTGATGCATTTCAGTCTGTCATGTCTCCCTTTGTCCTTGGCATTGAGAGGTTAATTATCTGCCTTTCACATCTGACAGCACTAATAGGCTGATGGAGGCAGCTAAAATCTGGGAAAGCACTTTAAATCTGAAAAGCTGTCAGCAAATACTTATTTGATTATAAACCAATGCATTAAAACATCTTGCATTTTTCTTATTATCTCCAGGATCAATTTTACATAATGGTCTTCAGACTTGGAAAAAATACTTTACATGCACATATTTCACTGACTGGAGAATAAGGCTTTATTCTGTGCATTATATCAATTAGATATCTCTCTAGTAATCAACTAAGGATTATATTGATTATAGCATTGCCTTTGATTCAAAACACCTAATCTATTATGGAGTGCTGTGTAAAATATAAGTTGCCCAGTATAATACATACTTGTGTTTTCTATTTTGATTCAGGCAGATTACATCACATGAGAAGAGTGATGGCGGGTGGATCATTCAATTATATTACGCTCTACTACAAGGACTCTTATACGCCTTTAAAAACCCAAATTTAATGATTACAGAAGAGAACTAATTCCGGTCAATCATTAATTTCAGTTTTTACTGGTTTCTAAAGGAAGGGTTTAAAAAAAGAATGGATCACTTCAATTTGATTGTCACCCTGTTTTTTGTTTATATACTGTAAATCATAAAGTTCCGCTTGATTGATTGCAAGAGTGCAATTCGCCAATGCTTGTTACAAGGACAGTTTAGCATATGCCTCTCATAATACAAAAGCAAATAAATGTTGATTGACTGTCACTGTGTCACTCTCTCTCCTCTCTCCCTTCTCCCTCACCTCTTTATTTTTCCTTTCTTCTTCTTTCTCCCTCTCACTCACTATATCTCCGGTCAAAGCAGATGGCCGCCTACCTGGAGACCGTTTCTTCCCATTAGAGGGGAGTTTTTCCTTGCCGCTGTTGCCAACTGCTTGCTCATGTGGGAATATTGAGTCTCTTTGAATTAAATCAAAGAGTACCGTCTAGACCTGCTCTATTTTAAAAGTGCCTTGGGATGACTTTTGTTGTGATTTGGCACCTATAGTATATAAATAAGGATTGAATGATTTATATTTTTTTTAAAAAGGGGTTGAGTATGATTCAGTTGCTGATTGAATTTTGATCTGATACAATTTTTTAAATAATCTAATAAGGTTCAAAATCAGATACCATTTTTTGATTTTTTTCAAGGAAGCCATGACAGTGATGCATATGTACACTTCAACAGTGAATCCATGTCAATCCCTTATTCTACGGAAAATATTCAGTGTTATAGGCTGCATCCCTTTTGCAGACACTGACGATTCACTCGCCATTGGAAACAATTTAAAAGCACTCATATCTATATGGTGTACAAACACCATTAAAGTGTTGATGTTTCCCACTTTGGTGAATGTGATGATTTTGATTGTTGAATTACTCGTGCTTTTTGACAAAGGCGCTGAGCACTGACAGGCATAGCATGAAGCCTGCCTTCTTTCCACTGTTAGTGGATGAATAGGTTGGTGACCTGTTTTTCTGTTCTTTTGTAAGATGCGACAGTCAATCAGGTCTTTTTGGTCAGTTTGCGATGTTCGTGCCACAGCAGGGGGCAGAGTTCACAGACACTACCTCCAAAGCCTTCAGAGACCCATTAGAAGAGAAAAAGTGTGTGTGAAATGGATCAGTAGTTATATGTGATGACTCTGGGTTATGAGAACAGGCAGAAGCTCCTAATGAGTCAGAGTGGATGCAGCCTGTTGCTATACTAACCTTCAATAATGATTAAAAATGCATTATTTCTCAATCATATATTGAGCAACGCAACTTTAAACACTGATGTACAGTGTTTAAAGTTGCGTTAATACAAACAGTCAAACATTTTTACTTTTTGTGACTGAATACTTTGTCTTTTTAATTTATTCTGAATAATCCATGTAAACATAAACATAGTGTAAAATTGTGGGGAGGGTTTTCCAATAAAGGTTTGGGGAACATACTGTTTATAATATATGCATATACAATAAATATATATACTAATGCATGTGGTTTGTATTGGTACATTTACTTGCGTGCATCAGTCCGTTGTTTTCGAACAAAACAGATGAATAAGCTTATCTTGCCTGGCTGAATACCTGCATGCACATGCTGGAGCAACTAGATGCTTTATTTGCTAAGACAACAGAGTCCCGTTAAAGGGCTCTGCCTTTGATTACAGACCACAGTTACCATGCAAGACTATCAGCTTAATTGGATGCAGCACAATCCTGTGAGACTCTGCTGGTCCTTTCATCATCATGCCATTACTCACACATGGCCGGTTTCATGAGCAACCACAAAGGCGGAGGAGAAGCCGTCCTCATGATTCAGAGTGCAGCTTCTCAGTGGGTGGCACATCCCAGTCACTGGAGCGTAACCTGAGCAACAGAAAAGACCACACAGCCCTAATAATCAAGTACCAAGATAAAGGTTGTGACATTCTCATGCAGTGCTGATGATGAGGTTGGAAAATTATCTCTTGATGTGACATTACTGAACATAGCTATATATATGATGTAATTGCAGTCATTGTGAAGGTTTCAATCTTTTCTTGGAATGCACCTGGCTGTCAGACTCTGTAATTCAGTTTAGATCATTTGAAAACCAACAGGCTTTGAAGAGTGCTCGTCACTCTCTTTCACTGATAAAGTCACATACTGTATCTATATGTATGTATTGCTTTTGATGTAATACAAAAGGTTGCATTTAGCCAGTAACGCTCAAAATAACAAAACCAAACCCCTCAAGATAAACAAAAGGTAAGAAAAATGCTTCTAATGAATCCTACCTCTTAAATATATTAAATTAGTACATCTCTGGTCTATGCCTAAACAAGGATATTCCAAATTCAAATGCTGAAGCCTTAACGTCTAAATCAGTGAAGCTTAACGCTAATGAACAGCAGACAGACTTTTAGCAAGTGGAGGGGTGTGACGGAGACTGAAGCTCCTGTGTGGCAGCTAATGTACCAAATATCTCCTCTTTTAAAGAAAGTCCTGAGGTAAAGCAAGCTTTGAAGCCTGTCATCATTTCCCTAGCAGAGACCCGCCAGGCAGAACAAATTTCACAGAGTTCACCAGGACAAAAAACCTTTTAAGCAAAGCACAAACATTAAACAATACTCGATCAAGAGGTGTGCAGCGATTCAGCTTAGCGCGTTTGGTTTGGTTCAGAAGCACGCTCGTTCTGGCCTTCTTTTGGTGGCTTTCAGGTAATTCTCATGCTTTCTGACCTATAGAAGACCTTTTTGGCATGCAGGTAAAAAAGCAGAAAATGCAGCAGGCAGACAGCCGATGATTAAGACTCTTTAAAAGCATGTATATCAGGTTATTTTAGAGGTGTTGAAAAGGAGAAACATCTGCAGCAGTTATTTCATAGCAGAGTGTGTTTTTTTTGCTACAGTATGATGATGATATCATGATGATGCTTTATCAAGGCCAGTTTCTGATCCAGATGGTTGATGGACTTTTTTCATAAATGACAACAAAATGAATGGATTTAGTGCTGCGGGTGAAATAGTGAGGCATGAAAGAAGTTGGGGAGCATGACCCTTTATCTGAAAGGCAGATAAAAGGGATTCAAGAGAATGCAGATTACATTCCCATGAAGAGACACCAGAAACTTTGCACATTGAAGCAAAATGGTGCAGCAGCAGCAGCTGGGGTCAAAATTTTGGCTCTGTACTACTGATGTCATGAGTGAGGAGAGAGGTGGACTCTATCATCAGGTTGATATACTCAAACACTGAACATAGTGAGCGGGAAATAAGCCAGTAAACATGGAGAGCAAATCAAAAACACTTGAAATCATTCACAGGATGTGCTTTTGTAAGTGTGACGAACTCACTATCAGTTAACAACATCATGTGAGGTTCATACAGTTGTTTCATCTCCATTTGCTTCTCACCATAAACTGAATGGATTTCCCTCTATTTACCCCACAACCCAATATCTATATTTGGATATAGAATCTACCATCTTACAGCTAAACCTTAACAAGAGAGTGTGATGTCTGCTTGTGACCCCGAGACTCAGCACCAGGTCCAGCCCAACAGAGTGCAGGGCGCCATAGAAACTGGAATTGTTATGAACACAACACAACTGCAGCTATGGCAACATCTGGAGGTGTGACAAACAAACCAGGTAGCCTCAGGTCGTCCTCTAAACATGACACGTGTGCTTTAAAGGTAAAAATATACACAGGTCAATGCAAGATATTGAACTTGAGCACAGAGAATTTTTGTTCTTTCTGGACCCAGTTTCTCTGGCAGCTAGATTGCTCACTTCAGTGTTGTGAAAGATCATCTCACTGTTGAAGTGCTGAAAAGAAGAACACCATGAGACAAATGCTAAACTGACACAACATGTATGAAACTCCTAATCATTACATACATGTATTATTAGGATTGAAAACCATCTACTGATTATTTATGAGCAAGTATCAAGTTAAGTTCTGTTAACAAAAGAAAGAGTTTTAAAGATTTTTTTTTTTTTTAAAAGTACAGTTAACTTCAAATCAACATTTCTGTTTTTTCTCTACATGCCAAAAACTTTCTTCAACAATATCAATCTCAATTTTTCATTTCCAGGGTGGCATCAATGTCAAGTCAGCAAGGTTTCGGAAAGCTGCTTTGTAATTATTGTCCTGTGAGGTTGCCACTGGCAGCTGAAGCCTCCACTTTCAAGTTTCCATTGACCTTACCTGGGCAAGACTTGAAGCCAACCCCTTGTGAATGGAAGCAGATATCAGCACTCAGTCTGCACAGGCCTCGATCGAGAAAAATACAGTACCTTGCATACCTGCGGGACCAAAATCTTGCCTTGTGAGGAAGATGGCGTGGTCATGGTATTCGGCGTGGTCGGGGTCGCGACGCTGCTGCGTGTTGGCCCACCGACATACCTGCTCCAGGCTGCGGGATGGGTTGCCACGCTCGATCAGGCTTATAGACTGCAAAGATGCAAGGACCAGGAAAAAATTTGTGTCACTCACACTGTGAACCGAAATGTAATTGCTCACCTTATCACTTCCCTCTAAAGGGCACTGCTCTTGTATTAAAGCAAAAGAAAAAGACTCTCTATTACACCTTCACATCAGGTGTGCACATACTCTCACTTTCAAAATTCCGAGAGGAGATAATGTTTAGGTTCATTTCCCTGGAAAAGTCACAAAGAGGGAACATCTGCAGAGCCAAAAATAGAGATGACATTCACGTTATACCGACTGTGACACATATGAGCAGTGAATCCATAAGTGAGACTTAATTCATAAGTTCACCTAGCGTCTATTCCTCCTGTATAGATATAAAACAATTTCAAAGTAAAAAAAAAGTGGATATCCTCTACAATTACAATATTTTTAGTCTCTTCCTCTTCCTCTTTGTGTCTCAACAGACAGCGTTTTCCCTTTTGAGCTGCAGTGTAAAGATTGTAACAAAATGAGATAATTTTGCACTGAAAAGACTGTAAGACAGAAAGAATGATATTGACTTGATTTGGTGTCAGGTTTGACATTCCCGTGCTGGCCAGTTGAATGCCAGATGACTTCTGCCGGCTGAGCCAGCTAAATTCTGGTTAGCTCTCTGCTAACTTGAATGGGGATAAGATAATTTAATTGTGCAGCTCTTCTAGACTTTCCAAATGTTATCGGACTAAGTGGATCAAATTATAATAGTGAAATTAGTGCTTTCCGAGGGTTGTGTGACACTCATAATGATTTATTCCTTGTTTTACAACCAGTGGCTACAGTGGACTTTATAACGTAAGAACATGTTGATAGTGTTTTTGTAATTGCTCTCACTGTCAGAAGGGGGAGACAAAAGTCCCACACTCAGCTTTAAATAAAATTTTACATAGAAGCAGGACTGTGGATTTTTTCCCCCATCACTTAGACTGAAAGTACATTATGAAGGGATCTTCTAATGGCTAATATGACCAGGAATAATGATTACAGCCAGAAAAACATGTTTGTTTGGGCAAATGATTATTTTTTTAGGACAGATTTAAAAAACTGCAAACCTGATTTTGAAAAACACTCTTTGAAGGCTTAGGTACCTGACAGAAATCATGATGCTGCTAATATGTAGCACCATATCAAGGTAAATAAAGTTCAAATTTCAGCTCGAATTAGATTCCTACAAGACATAGAGGATGGATCTTGGGTCCCCTAAGTTCATTGTGTCTTCAGAGTGGCCACATTTGGTCAGTTCACACAAAAACTGTCCATGTGTGTTTTTTATCAAACTGCCATGGAGTGTCAAAATTGAATTACAACTGCAGAGATTATTTCCAGATGGAAACAAACATTAAGTGGAAACAGGAATGTATTATTTTCTTCCATGTCTAAAAAACAAAGTTACAGGAAAGCAGAGGATAAAATCGTTTGGTGATTAACAACAACCCTGTTTATGTGTGTGGGGCCAGAAAAAATGAAAGCATTCAGAGGCATGGGCAAACATTTTTTAGTTCTTTTAGTTTTTGTAAAATTGGTTATTGCAAGTAGCATCTACTTCTGAATATTTCAACCATAATAGGCCAAATGAGAGTATTTCAGTATGTTGTGCACTTGTAAACATGAGGCAACTCTTGTGTATATGGAAGTGTTCTGATGCTCCCATGATATGCCTGATGGAGGTCAGATAGATAGAAACGTTGCAAACTAATAAAACAAACAGCAGAGAGCAAGACAGTGTACAGGAGCGTTTTTCATTTTTTGATTGCACTGGTATACATAAAATGTATCTGTTACATAAACAAAATATGATAATGACTGACAGTTTATAAAATATGCAGTGCTCAGCAATGTTACCATTAATCACTGAAATCATGTATTATGCACTTTTCAACTTTTTATTAAATGTTTTAAATATACTGTGTAATATCTGTAGGCTATATTATTATTCAACAGGACTGCCAGATTCATGTATATGAAAATGTGTCAGGTTTGAAACCTGTCCTGCACCAAATATCTCAGCTTTGAGCTGTGTGAAATACACATATATCAAATAGATACAATATATGACATAGCTTACCTGTCGATACCCGACCATTATCATGCGGACAAGGACAATGTTGATGTTGGTTCCCAAAGATTCATCATGGTAGATTTCATCAACCTGAAAGCAGGAAGGAAATGAAAGCTGTCACTGCTCCGGTGGATAAAAATAACACAGTGCATTTGATGAAGGTGATTGAGAATGTTGTATGATACGTAGCCTGTAGATCATGTACAATAGAAGAGAAATGGACCATCCAATAACACCTATCGTTCAAATGGCTGTCCTTGAGGTAGATAATGAACACTGAGCAGATACTGTCAGACATCAGTGCGTGGCAAGAAAAATGGGATTCGAAAACCTAAAGTTAGTGTAGACAATATTTCAATGGGTTCATCTCTTGTTTCTTGTTTCCAATGGATACAGTATGAGCAACAAAACTAAGAGTGTTAATTAGTGAGTAGGTACTGAAAAAGGACCAGGGATGCTAATAACAGCTGCTCTAACAAAGCAAATCAGAGGCTTCAATTGGCATCAAAAGGTCAGAAAAACTGTTGAGCGGCATTGTGGAGCTGCAGTTTTATACCAGAAGAAGAAGAAAAAGTACTGTAAGAGCACCCAGGCTGTTTTGGAAACTGTATTTTTACTTGCATGCAGCTTTGAGATAAGATGGATGTTGTTTGAAGTCATTTGTGCTGCTGGGAGTTTTTATCAGTAACACAGAATCAAGTCAATGAACTCAGTTTTCACTTGAAATCAATTTGCCAGCTGAAGCAAGTTAACATTTATTTGAAACTAAACTGGTACTCAGAACAAAAACACTTAATCATGTTTGTATGTTGCTGCCTCCACAGATTTTTATTTCTGAGGTTCCAGCAGTAGCTCTGTCTGACCAGGGGGGAGTTGTTTGTTTGTTGTTTTTTTTCATCTCTTACAACAACCTTGGAATTGTGATGAAATATTGTGTTAATACACTGGCAATCATCCAATAAAACCAGTGTAGTTATGCAATGGGAAATAAGCCTGACCCAGAAATGTGTCAACTGCTGTTTGGCTTTATAATAATGCTGTGGTATGTAGATGCTTAACTGAGGGCCAAGCTAGGATCCCATTCAAATCCCATTGAAATTTCCACTTGAGCGTGTTTTATTTTCATCAAAATGGTCGCTGTATAAATGTCAGCACTCCTCTGGGACCCTATAAATCCAATGAACTGCTTCACTTTGTGGTTGATAACTAAAAGTTCAGAGGAAAATACAGGGTGGATATTTCTTTTTCCATAAATCAGTAAGTCATTTAGTTGGGGCATGTTGGTTATGGATTGTAATTAACAACAAGCCAAACAAACTGGCAACTCTCAACTGGTAAACATGCAGTAATTTAGTCTCACAAAGCACCCTGACATTTCTCTGTGTGACTTCTGAACTTGTTTCTGAGAGGAAACATATGTTTTACAACTGGCATTTTAAGGCACGTGGATTTACGCTGCCTGTGGCTGACTCATATATTTAACATGACATATGTTCAAAGCTTGTGCAACATCTGTGCATAATTTATCATCATCGTCATTACCTGAAGATGCAATATGTCATTCCGTTTCCATCACTTTTTGTTGAGAATTAACACACTTATCAAATCAGCTCAGCTACTCCTGCAACTTCCTACCAAGTTAAAACTTTTATTAAAGGATCAGTTCACCAAATTCATAGAAAAGTATAACTATATATTTTCTGATTTCTGAAGTGGGATTATTTGAGGGGCTCCTGATCCTGAAAAAAGATGCCATGTTAATTTCCCCTTAGACAATGTTACACGACTCAGTTAAAACATCTCCAAAGCTGGGATGGAAATGAAATTCTCCATTGAGAATCATTTGTACAAAAGATGAATGACTGTCATATCTTATTTAATAAAAAAGTTGAAGATACAACTAAATTACTTAAAGAGGTCCCTTCTACCCTGGGCCCTAGCCTACTCTCCATTAGTAATCTCTCTCTCTCCTCTGGCTGTGTTCCTGATGGTTTTAAGATGGCGAGCATCCAAAACTATTTTAAAATGAACCTGCCCTTGATCCAACTCAACCAAATAACAACAGACCTATTTCAAAACTACCATTCATCTCCAAAATCTTTTGAAAAAAAAAAAGCATCACCCAGCAGCTCCTTGATTTCAGTGAAGGACACAATATTTTCAATGAATTCCAATACTGCTTTCGCCAACAACATAGTACAGAAATAGCACTACTAACAGTGACAAGTGACATCTTTGTTTAGGCTGACAATGAGTGAAAAATCCTGGCCCTGCTTGTTTTAACTGCTGCTTATAATACTATTGATCACTCTATCTTGGTTGAATGTTCAAATAAGTGACTGGGTAGGTATCTCTGCTCTCAATTGGCTCTTGTCCTATCTTGGTTGCATAGGAAGTTTCAGGTTATCATACACAACTTTGTTGTTCCGCAGGGTTCAAACCTTGGTCCCATCCTTTTCTCACTTTACATGTTACCTCTAAGCAACCTGGTTAGCAAGTTCAATGGTTGTAATCTTTGACCAAAATTTGAACTTTGACCCTTTATTAAACAAGCTTATACAAACCTGCTTTTTCCAACTCCATAACATTGCAAACATCGAATTAATGCTATTAACCAGAGATCATTGGTTACCTTCATTTGCTCCCTGTAAAGTGTGGAGTAGATTTCTAGATATCATGGTCTTGACCCTTCATACATTTCTGAACTTTTGCATCCTTATTTACTCTACCTTTAGGCCACGTAGATCTTCTAACCTAGGTCTTACAAATTTTTTATTTTGGTGTTCTGTTTATGAAAACAGAGTAAGGCATTGTGGGAATTAAGCCAAATAGACCTATGTACAGTAACATAGCAAAACAAAAATTAATGAACAATCAATTAATCAAATACAAGGTTTACACACAATTAACATTTGTAAGTATGCTAAATTATCTTCATTTCAATACATAATACTTTTACCTCAAACACACTTTCACTACACTTTCAGCACCTTGACTGAACTAACAACTTTCCTGCACTTCAGGCTCTTGGCAAAAGTTTTATTTTATCTCCTCTGATGTTTTTATAATTTATTTAGGATTTGACGTTATATCACACACTCCAATTACTGCTGTTGCCTAGAAACAGAGTGTTTAAATGTGAATCGCCTGGAAATAAATGTATTTAATATACAGGTTAATTGTGACGGTGATAGTTATAGCTATAAATGTTCATGTTTTTTACCTCGATTCATCTTCACCATTTTTAAAAATAGGGGGTGTTACACAACATTATTTTAGGAAAAGTTAGGATACTTTCAACAAACTAGCAAGTCATTCCCATCTATAGGTTGTTAGGTTATTTAAAAGTCTTTTGTTGAATAGATTTAAAAGCCCTGTTTCTCTATATGATTTAGCTTTTCATGCTTGTGTCTCATGCATCAGTCTGTATTTTCCAAATTCTTTAGTGTTTTTTGGAGTCGTTCCCAATGGGCTTCCAGTGTCAGTCCCTCTCTCTCTTTGTTTGGTGTAAGTATCTACTTAAGAAACCAACACTTCACCTTGAGTATCGCCCTATCTCTGAAATTACAAGAAATTTCAAAATAGGCAGTTGCCAAGCAACTGTTGGACAAAGCTGAAGGGAACAATATCTTTGACAAAGTTCCATCTCAGCTCCGTTGTACGTCACAACTTATATCTTTACAGACTGTGTTTGTCACTCTTCTAATATCAATGGGTTCAATCAGTGTAGCCTTTGATACCCTTAATGATGCCTTTTTTTCAGCAAGTTGAACTACTCTAAATTGGTTTTCTTCCTTTTTATTCAGCAAGGTGTTTAAAGTGGCTGCTGGCAATTCTGTCTATTCCTTCGCTCATTTAGTGCGTGGTCCCATAAGGCTCAATACTTGATGCTATTCTATTCCATATACGCTCCACCTCAGTCACTCATATTATGCTGATGATACCTGAGCTCTTCACAATAAATCTGCTGTGTCTCTATCAAAAACCAGATGGCTTCTAACTAAAGAAATACTGACAAACATTCTAGTAAACGGTCCAGTCATACCTCTTGGACAGCAAGCTGTTCTTGATCCATGAGCCTAAACAACCAGCACATCAAAGGACATGATTAATTTGAGTTGAAATGACGCTGTAACCAGGCATGACAGATTATTGGTTTGGGTACAAAGAAACTAAATAATTTCTTTCAGACACGATAGCTGATTCCTTTCTCACTGTTCCTTTAAGTTTTCTGTCTCAATTCTAGTTTCTACAATTCAGGAATGTTGTCAAAATCAGACAAGTGAAGCTCAGAAACACAGTTGAGCATATCACCTATAACTTTGTCTCCACCTATTCAACAACAACACTGTATTTACCTCGTTCAGCAACTGCAGGTCTGCAAGTTGCGCAAAATGCAGCTGAAAAGATTTTGATAACCACTTATAACAGCCCTGCCTCTCAGTTAGTTTTAGAATTCATTTTAAGGTGATTTAAATTACATACAACACGTTATATGCTTTGTCTCCATCATCGTGATAATCTTTGTGTCCTCAACTGCCTCAAATTTACACAACGCATATCTCCAACTGTTTTATGTTGATTTGATATTGAATTGTTCTATGTGTATACACAAAGCACTTTGTAAGAACCGCTCTATAACATACTATGGAAATAAAGACAACGTATTGACTCATATTACACGTTTTATGTTTCCAAAAAGATACACAAATGAACGAGGAAGCCTTACTGTACAATGCTGGTGAAAAGTTCAACATGAACTGCTTTTAGTAGTTGCCTGTTGATCACTTTCCAGCCTGTCATTAACACGCAACACTGATCTGACAAAAGTCATTGATTAATTGGTGTCACCGCACTTGCTGTGAAATCCACAAGAGCCCTGAGGTGAAGTCCAATGTTTTCATTAATTCTACAGCAGAGGCGCCAAACAGCTGTGATGTTATTTCTGTCCATAAGCTTTAATCTCTTGTTATTGATGATGAAAGCATATGCAACGAAACACTGTTTAAGTTTTGCTGTGCTTCATAATAAAAACAAGAGAGTATAAATATCCACACAATTACAGGGATGACAGTCCATGTACAGTATATGGCGAAACTGATACATAAACAAACAAATAATTTCATTGCCAAAGAAGCAGCTCGGGTTTCTTCTTCTTTTTTTAATTGAAGTTTCATATCAAGAAATCTCTGGTTTTTATTTTCTTTATTTAACTACACTTGTTACAGCTCAACATCCAGCATCTAAATTCAGTTTTATTGTTGTTATTTTTACATTTATGTAAACACTGATGTCCAATCTCAAAACCAAGATGCATCGTGTGGCCTCTCAGGCTCTGCCAGTAATCCATCCTCATGCAGGTTCAGATATGCCAGACAGAATAACAGAGTGCTACTCCTTTACTGAAACCCCAACAGTGTGTGTCAGTTTGCTTTCTCTGGGTAAAAATTATGACCATGTAGAACAAAAGCTCTGTCACTGACGAAAGGCTATCTTGGCTTAAGTCCAAATTTGCTCTTGGACACAGGGCTACACCCAAGGCATTTAAGCAAATATTCCATTCACAGAAGCCTTTTTAGGTCAATAAATGCTGTAAAGAATACTTGACTGACCCAAAATTCTCCCAGATTTGTTACAAACTCAAATTCCTAGACTTGTGTATACTGACCTATATACGTGTGTTTATTTTGGACCTGAAACAGAGAGGCTGAGGAAAAATTAAGACAACATCAAAGAATAGCATCCTAAAATTCTATGATGACTTTTGTGAACACTGAAGTTACATATTCCTGACAGTACTCAGGTTAATGCATTCAAAACTTTTTGGTGTGTCCTTCTGAGGGATGGGCCAACCCCATGTATACTGGGATAATGACAAAGCCAGGAGGAGCACACAGAGGGCTGGAATCAGACCTTTGTATCTGAAAATGAGAGTAGCAGCTGTGGGCTGCAGGAGCTAGGTGTCCCTGGCTTGTGTACTGCATCACATCGACGTGGACAAAACCTGGTCCGTGCTCAAACAACACAGCCATTGTGCGGCAGGCACCTCAGCAGTCACCTTGGCTTCGCGCAGACAGGATGTTCAGTAATCAATCCCTCAGGGAGAGTTTCTCCAGGTGGTACTACACATTCTGCAGCCACGGAGCAGGGATTCAGAGGGATTTGAGTGGGCAGAGCTCTTTCAGACACAGCAAGCCTGTGGCTTACAAGTGGAACTAAGGAGTTTTGACCCTCGTTTGTTTAAACTGCTTCTTTCTCTCTACAGGTTGTATAATTTCCTGTCAAATTTAAGTCAGCATGAAGGGAAATATATCACTTGTTAAAACTTTGCTTGCTTTTACTCTACAGTTCACGCAATTATAATTCTAAGGGACTCTATCTGATTCACTTTTTTCTGTCATTGATCTGAATTAAAGTGCATATCAGGGAGTACTATCCACCAAGAACTGACAATTATGGCGCACGCTCCCACACTCAGCCTCTTCACAGTATAATCAGCCAAGGTCATTAAAAATCAGACATTTCTCCCTGCTGAAGACATTAGGGGAGGGAATGTGAATATAATATCCTAATTATATAAACACATCGTTCCTTGTAAGCAGAACTGGGCAGTGCTAGAGGACTTCTGGCGCTGGTTTCCATGACTGCCCCGCACAGCTCCCAGTCAACTTTCTAATTGGTCTAGTGCAGCTAATCAGACCACCATGCAGGGTCCAAATGGTAACTGTTACAGAGTGAAACCAGCACCCTGTGAAAATCTGACTTGGGGGATTTGGGTCCAGTAAGTAGATTATGGTGGTAGGAGCTGGTGGAGCCCATAATGAATGAGCTGAGAGTTTCTTTTTTTTACCTCTTCGGTAATCCATAAACAGCTAGAGAAAGTGGGGGTCTGGAAACAAGTGTGGCAATGTCTGATGTCAGAGAGGACAAGGAGGAAAAAATATAGATCTAATATCTTATACTAGGATTTTACATATAAAGAACTCAACAACCCTGCCATAAAAGAAAGAAGAGGAGAGCTTTTGATGAGCATTATATAAAGAATCCGAATATAACTTACTATGTTCATAAGTGTAAGAACGTAATTCTGCACATGCTCCTTGCCATGGAAGCGCACCACTGAATCGTCCACAGCGAGGAGCACCTCAATGTTGTAGTCGTCTTTCTTCGCGTGCCTCCGCTTGCGCTCAGACTCAGACAGTTTATGTTCAACGAGGTCCAGAGCTGCTGGGAGGTCTGCGATCCCGAAGTCTGCCACTGCAATATATGACCAGCACATAAACAAGTCAATGAACAGACGGTGGGAATCAGATACATGTATGATATTTATTTTCTTATTTCAGCGTCTGTAAAGTGATACACGGCTGTGTCAAAGCCAACATAAATTTAAAGTTCTGTCTTTAAGTCTCAGGATGAGTTGGAGGAATCCTTTGGGATTATTGACGGGGCTGTGGACTCTATATATTCTAAGTCACTCGATCACAAAATACTCCCCTAAGACTCATAAATCATTGGCTGTCAGAGTCAGAAGTGTATTTCCTCCCTGCCCCACATTCAGCAATTCAACATTCATAATATGTGTATTCAGACAGTGAGTCCCAACTGAGTCACACCAATTCCAAAGATCATTCATCCATGTCATAAAGCACTTAAGCAGCTTTTTGTGTGTGATATTCATGTATGATATATCTTCTATCAAAAACTGTGTTTGTTTTGACACCATTATGAGGTGTAAATTGTGCGAATTTGGATTTTACAGATTCAGGCCATGGCAGAAAATGTGATATGAAATAGCTCTGGCAAGGTAAAATGTAATGTCGGATTAAAACATAATTAGATACAATGATTCACATGTTTAGTTTATGACATTCATGAACTGAAAATTAAATTGGCACATTGTGAGACAAAAACTACTGATTGCAATAAATCAAAAAGCACTCAGAGAAAGCAAATCACTGCCAAATCTGCACCAAATCACAAAATGTTCAGTCATTCTTAATCTGCATCTGGATCTGCATGAAAAAATGCATAGTAAAAGACAATTATGAGACACATGCACTAATTATTTTCAGCACTAGTTCATTAGAAAATAGCAAACATGCCTCGCCAAATTTAAGTGAAATTTATTACAAATGCGGGATGTTCTACCAACTAAACACACAAAAAAGAATAAACAAACCGATACAGAGAATAGAGACAATAAAGTAGAATTTGTTGAACACATCTGGCAGAAATTGCCTTGTATCTCAAAAGCTTGGTATGTTGCTCAAAGCTATGAATTATTGCAATCAAGTGCAAACCACTCCACATAATTTCACATTTGATACAGTTGTTATTAAAGCCCACCAGATACAAACGGAGACATGACACATTATCTGACGTATACTGTAAAATCCATTGGATAAGGTATTTTCAGAAGCACATTATAATACATTAAAGACAAATGCATATACAGTAAAGCAGAAAAGATATAGAGATAAATGCATCCCAGACGACAACTCATTTGCATCGGTTATAATAAGTAATTTACTGCAAAACTTAAACTATTTTTAATGAACAGGAAATAAAAAAAACTGTCATTAATAAATACCACATATTCTTACATAATAAAGATTAGTCATGCATGGAGACAGTAAATGAGAGTGGTGGAGCACAAAATGCTAAGGAAGATTGTTTTAATTGGGATGCTAGCTCTCCCAGAGGGATGTGACCAAACTACAAACGTCAACAATGACAAGTAACACCACAGAAAAGCTTTCATAACAGTCAAGTGTAAGATTAGTCTGAACCAGAATACAAATACAGGAATGTGAACACATCTTGCTACACACAGCATTTTGTGTAGGAACAAAAACCGTAATAGTAAAGGTTAACAAGGCCAACAATATTTAGATGTTACACAATATGATGAATATCCAACATCAGACAGTTGCATCACTTTAATGAGGTACATAACCGGTAAATACAAAAGAATATATGTATGGTAGTGATAAAAATGGTAAAAACCTAAAAAAAAAAAAAAAAACAACCCAGAAGCTTGGAAAATATAAATGACTGAATCATAATAGCTTCTCTAGACCTGTGGCGCTACACACAATGGCAAACGGAGTGGATTAGTGACTATAGTGAGTCTTTCACCAGATGCTCAAGCTATTGTTGTAGCAAGGAAGGAATAAAAAAGGAATTCATAATGGTGTTGGGTCATTTAATTGCCAAGGAATGGTCACCCTCTCTCCTCCCCTCTCCCCTGTGCTACCACAGGAGCCCAGCATTCCTCACTTTACCAGCTCAGGTTACTTCTAATACTAGCCAAGACAGTTTGATGAGCTCAGACAGAGTTCAAGCTGGCTCTCTGGAGAAACGCTGTTAACTGGGAGGCAAAAATATAAAGCAGACCTACCCCAAATATTAATTTATTGCAGTGGCCTATATAAGCAAAATGGTAATTTTTGTAATGTTAATATACATACATTCAAATATAAATATAACCTACAGCTGCCCAAATGTATCAAACAACATCCCAAAAATGTGTTATAGGGTACTTGGTGTTGAATATACATTTCAGAGGAGACAAACACTTCTCTTCATGTGTAAATCATGAATGTAAAGCTATCTTTGAATCTGTGTAGTGCTGCACCCAAAAATGCATTCCATCAAAAGTCTCTGTTCTATGTTTTATGTGCTTTATTTAAAAGGTTGCATTATCTATATAAGTCTATACATAAACTGGGAACACCCTCCTTTTGACACAACAGATTTTATTTAGATTCATGCAAAGGAGATGAGGTTTGGAGATTTTATATATATATATATATATATATATATATATATATATATATATATATATATATATATATATATATATATATATATATATATATATATATCTAAAAATATCTGCTGCTTTACAAATCTGATTGTATACACTTAAAATAACTGTGTGAAACAGCTCACAACTGTGTAGAAAAAAGCACAGGGGGGCCATCACAGATTCTAGTGTGTGTGTGATGCCTGTGTAAAGCTCGGCACTATAGATCAAAGACAGAGGTCGCAGATGTAATGATAGTAAATATAATATTCATTAATAGATAGTGAAGTGAATATTTTTGGGTATTCAACTGTTGGTCGGGCGGCTGTGGCTCAGGAGGTAGAGTGGTCGTCCTCCAATTGGAAGATTGGCAGTTCGATTCCCGGCTCCTCCAGTCTACATGTCGATGTGTCCTTGGGCAAGACACTTAACCCCTAATTGCTCCCGGTGCTGTGCCAACGGTGTATGAATGCAAGTGAATGGTTAGCTTCCTCCTGATGTACAGGTTGGCACCCTGCGTGGTAGCTGCCTGCCATCAGTGTATGAATGTGTGTGAATGGGGTGAATGAGTTGTAGTGTAAAGCGCTTTGAGTGGTCGAAAAGACTAGAAAGGCGCTATATAAGTACAGTCCATTTACCATTTACCATTAAATGACGCACCCACTGACTCTGGGAAATTATAACGAGCGTTCTCTCTGTTTTCTGATATTTTATAGACAAAATGGCAGACAAATCAATAATGAAAATGAGTGAGTTGCAGCCATACTTAGAATACCGCAAACATGCTTGATTTTCTCAGAAAGACGGATGAAAGAAATTCTTTATGAGATTGCATTTAGTGATAGAAGACAGCAGAACAGAGGCTACTCCTAGATGTGATGTCCTGACTCTCAATTACCTCACAACTATAATAGACTTGATGTGCACTCTCGTGCATTAAACAAGTCAAGCAGGTTTGAAAGGTGTATTAGTAGGTAAATTAATGGAAATCAATGGCAGCAAGAAAAGAACCCCATTTGCATTCATCAGCATTTGTTAAATGGTTAGCTGTGATGTTAAGTATGTCTGACCCGAGCCTTACATATAGTTTAGCAGCAACCACTTTGCTCAATAATTAATCTCTGTTTTTCCATGTATTATATTATTTTGTGTCTGTTTTACATGTTAGTGACCTGAAGACGATTGTTCACCCCAGTGGACAATGATGCTTTGTTCTATTTTATTCTATTATGGTACAATCATGCAGTCCTTGTTATTATTATTAAGCTCCAGTGCACTTACTCACACGTGAACACCCACGTACTCCCACATAGTCAAAACACACATGCACATGCACAGGGCATTTTGTTTCCACTGACGTCACACTCCCTCTCTCTGCCTACCTTCATTGTGGAGGTCCTCCCTGCGCTGGCCCGTTTCCCGCTTGATGGCTGATCTGCGGTAGACCACGTGGACACGCCCCTTCACTTCCACATCCTGCTGGCCCTTCTCGAGGGGCTCAATGAAAAACTCCCCATTATCAGTCCGGATCAGACCTGACTGGAAAAAGAGGACTTCAAATTAGTGTATCCCTCCGCCTTGAAAGGACAGTAATTCCACTGGAGCCAGTAATTATAGTGTGCCTGCCTGATCAATTGTGAAAAAAAGATTTAATGAAGGGCTGAATGTGTGGAATGACGCAGGTAGACACAATTTGGGGCCCTCCAAGACCTCCACTGAGATTTATTGAGTGTCACCATGATTTTACCCTGAACAAGATGATGAATAGCAACATCTCAATTCAGCTTCATGTGCTTCATCTTTTTAATGTAGACTGTGGGATTCTCTTAGAAGCTTCTATATCCATCAGCGATGTTCAAAGAATTCAAAGCTTGTGTTGAGTTTTTTATTTACTTTTTGATGTCTTCCACTAAAATGAGCAATTTCTAACACTTGCCATAGTCCTTTCAAACTGTTAGCAGACAACATCTGTGATCTTGCTACTTTCATTGAAAGGGAAGTACACGGCCAGAGGAATATTCTTAAGTGCACAACAGGTTTGTGCACACTAGGATAGGCGTCTTAGCCACTCTTGGCTTCCCTTCTTCAAAACTCAAAATTTCTTTTGACTGCATTTAATTATGGGTTAGGAAAAATTGTGATGTCTGCCTCTTCTAGGGTGGATTTCCCCCTGTGTGATTATTGAATATCAGTGAAAAATAGCCCCATGGAAAGAAGCCCCTTTGATTCAGAGGATGGTCATCAAAAGTTGACATTTATTGCTGATTTACATAACTGCTATGTCTGCAGTAGAATTATTATGGAATTGTGTATTGCCATAAATAAAAAACACTACATATCACCAAAATTGCACCATAAATGCAACACAAATAACAGTTAAATATATAGATTTTTATATTTAGATTTCCTGAGAGTGTGTGTTTTGACATTTTAAATTGCATGCGACTGTGACTGAAGAAAAGAGGAGCTTAATGTCCTGGTGCTGAACAAAGAACCAAAGAGATGCCTGACATGAGTTCAATCAGAGAACAGTACACATTAAAATCTGGTCCATAATTACTGTAGCAATGAGACTGAACACTATCTCTTTACCAGCGTCCACACTTACGATAATGCAGCTTCCTGATTGACATTGACACAACATATAAGAGATCCCACACATTCGCACACACTGATTTCCATAAAGTAAACATCCTCTGTTGAAGGCCTCTTTGGTGTATACCTAATGTGACTGAGGGTAAATATTTACACGCAGCACACAGGAAGTCATCTCCAGCTCTGATACACTATTACACTGCAAAATCATAATACAAGCATGTATCACCAGTCCAGTTTAAGGTATTACAGATTAAAGTGATATTTTTACCAAACTCTCAGTTTGGTGTATTTAAAGTGATACTATAGTTGTTAAGATTAAAGCATTACACCAATCCGCATTGATAAGTGCAGGCAACAATTGTATTTGGAAAGTCCTCAGTATGAGAGCTGTGTGTGCAAAGCCAACATGTTGTTTGCAGTCCTTCTTTGGTAATTCCAAGGAGCCCAACAGATGCTGTTATTAGTAATCAAGTTATTACGTTAAGTAGAGATTTTCTGAGTGCTGGCCATTTCTTTTCTAAATTACGTCACATGCAGTTTTTGTTTTTTTCCCCGAAAGTTTCTCTGTGCATACCAGCAAACATGTTTGCACAAAACGAACTGTCTGAGGTGCACATATGTGGCCTACATACTGGTCAATTATGTAAACACAACATTAGTTAGTTTGCTTGTAAACCTACTGGTTAATGTTGCATTATGAGTCATTTATAGTGAGCAGCCTGCAATTTTTGGTCACTTGGGTGCATTGAAAATTTGTTTGCAAGAAGTTATTAATTTAACATATCCAGCAGAAACTGCACAGAATCATCATTTGGAATCCTCCAAAGTACTCTCTTTTCAGCCTCCACCAACTCTTGAGAGAAATACCGTGTTCTTCAGCTGCTAAATGGTCCACTATGTTCACCAACTAATTGCTAATCGGTATGCTGTTTGTTGCTGGGCAGGTATAGTGTGTTTGTTTTACTGTTTTTAATGAAAACAGCAACTTATTAAGCCAAAAATGAGTGAAAGTGAATTGAAAAATACTATAAAGCTCCAGAGAGAAAAGGAGCACTGCAGGGCCGAGTGATAAATCTTCATAGCTTCATCACTACAAGAGACTCCTTTCTCATACACATTGTGAGTATACATTCTTATACAGTATCAAACTTTTTCCCCCTAAGTCACACAATTGCTTATGTAAGTGTCCATATATATGTTCAACAAAATCTATTCACTGGGGCAAAATATCTTTTTGCTTTGTGCCAATAGAAGATCATTTGTGCCACCAAACAGTGAGTAAAAAAAGAGTTCTGGTTTAAATCCACTGTGGTTCTTTGTTACAGCCTGATGTATCAATATCAGCATTTGTACAAAGCTTTTACCCCCATCCATTACTTTTACCAATGGTTGCGGGGTTACAAGGTGCCAGAAATGATCCCAGTTCACACTGGACACAAGGACAGGTCAGCTCGTCATCACATGGCTGACACGTAGACATTTCACATTCACATCTATGAGCAATTTCAAGTCACCAGTTAACCTAACCGGCATGTCCCTGGACTATGGGAGGACAGTCCAGAGAAGAAACCCACATTTGCTAAAAATGTATCTGTGGGGCATCTTAGTGGACAAGTGGTGTGTCACTGCCACATCATTTGTTCAAATTCATCCAGGGAGCTTTGTTTTATGTCATGTACGTCATTCTTTGTCTCCTCGCTCACTTTACTTTGAGTCTAATTAAGACAAAATGTTCTAACACAGAAAAGGTAGTAGTTAACTTGCTTGTCAGTACAATTGCTAATTAAGACAGAACACCTGACAAAATGTGACCTCAATGAAGCAAAAATGAATGCGGCATCTTTTAAAAACAGACCAAACTAATCTGAAGTAAATGCATTCCTTCTTCCTTCGTTGCCATGTTGTTTCCATTAAGCTTAATAAACAAACTATGCTGTCTGAATACACCACACTCTACAAATTGCAATTCTCATACTTCCATTCCTTACTGAGAAAAAAAAATCCATCCAGCCTATCATTATACTCATGAAGTGGGCACACCAACAATATTCTGGCAAGATTGTGTGTATTTACAGCTGCAAAAAGAAATCTAAATACAGTGCAGCAAAGAGAACATTGTGACTAAAAAAAACTCAAAATCCTCAGCATAACATCGCTAGGGCCCAACAACACAAATGCTCTGAACTTTAGGGTGGACATGTGACAGTAAGGGCAAAGAGGAGCGAAAAAATCTGTCGAGCCCTGACCAGGAAATGCCAAGTAAGACATGCTCGAATACTTCCTCTGTGGTCTCTTATTTCAGCAAAGTCAAGCCGGGTCTGTGAGGGGAGAGAGCAGCAGCATCTGGAAGGGCCTACAGAGGAACCAAGTGTAAACATATGTACACTGTATGGGGAAGTCTGGGCTGGTAGGTTTGCTGTCAGTAGTCGGGGAAAGGACACAGAGTCATGACATTTTCAAAAATGACTGTCTGTATTGTCAATAATCTTAGCCATTGATATTATATCTAGATTGGCTGATAGAGACCTGAAAACAGTCACGTATGTACAGGCCCTATTTGGACTGATTGTGCACCTGCTCTTTTGATTCCTGTATGTGCAGCTCAAAGCTGATAAGCACTGCGCGAAGGTAACTATAGATCAGTGGGGCTAATGAGCCCTGCTTTTCTGAATCCTACATAAACAGAAGACAGAATAGCGAGGAATAATGGAGCCTGAGATGTGTGTAGTTATTTTGCGGTGGTCTGGTGTCATTTTCAGGCAATTTGATATAAACACAGCAATTGACTGTGCATGAATGGCACTTTGCACAGTCTTGGCACTTCTTGAATCAGAGGTTTCCAATTTATCCTGCTGCTTTCAAATGTTGCAGGGATTTAATGAACGGTACCCGCAGTAGGCAGCTGCATCAACAAGAACAGATTCAATAAGAACAAGCTATATTTGGTTTATTATTGTTACTGCTTTAACCACATTTAGTGTCATTTTTTATGCTGATTTAAAATAATCCACTGATTGGACAGTGTTTAATTAAAATGGTTATTTATATTTTAAGCATTAATCTGTTATTGCTGTGCATTTACAGCATGTACTGACGTTTGCTCTTGTTGACAATTTAACCAAAGTGGCAGCTGAGTGATGTTGCGTCATGGTTATTAGATTTCTATTCAGCACAACAAATAGGGCCAGATTGCCACCAAACCAACAACTCACTTTTTGTGCCTCTCCTACTACCTGTGCATCGTATTGGGCTAAGTTTCAAGGTCCAGACAATGCTGGTTGTTGCACCTCCATGAAAACAGATATTATTTGTCACGGAAAATTGCCAGCCCTTTTCAGTTTTTGCTGCTTTTGTTTGATTATTATCACTGTAGATTTTTGACTCTTAAAGCGAACAAGGCATGTTGTGCCATTGTCAGTTGTTGTTGTTGTTGTTGTTGTTCCTGCATTTTATAGTTTAAATGATTAATTGATTAGTAAAAAGAGTCTCTTTTTAAGAAAATACTGAAAGTAGACACTGTGACCTGTAAATCATAACATTTTTCTCCAACATTGTAGAACAGATATTTGTTGCATTGAGAAGTGTCTACGGAGCTTCCTGTCAGGCTGCATAAAGAAAAATTCTGATGGTGAATTATGTGTAACCCGAGAGCCAAATCCCAGGGAAACAAAAAGTCTGTAATGCAGTTGAAGACAATTTGTAGTAGATATAAAATATATAAATAAAATATGTGCATTTTTTTACCTGTACTATCAGCAGAGATGGCAATGTCAGTGGGACACTTCCCGACATTGGTTCACATTGAAACTGTTGAATGATGGATTGCCATGAAATCTGATACAGACATTCATGTCCCCCACAGGATGAATTATAATAGATTTAGTGATTCCCTGACTCTTCATCTTGTGCCATCATCTGGACAAATTTGTTATTTATATTTAATATTTCAGTTCATGACTGAATACCAGCTAAGATAAGATAATGAACATAGTTGAGCCTTAGTGCAACTGTAACAGCACTAACTTAATCAGCTTTGAATATTGACAGCTGGTCAGTGTGAGGAATGTCTCGAATCTTTTGCAAGTCATTCAAACAGTAACAGTAAAAAAGTAGGGGGGGGGGGGGGGGTGAGACTCGGATATTTAATAGTGATGGTGGGACTCAAAAGCCTTTCTTGCTGTTTTGGGATTTTATTTGTATTCTTTGCACTGCTATAAATTGATTTTTAGAATCATAACACTATTACTATTGGGAGTATTACTAATTAGCATGTGGAAATAACATAATCATCAGTTATTTATATGTTTAAGACAAATATATTGAAAAATTGTGAAATGAATTTCTTTTTTTCACTTCAGATTTCATGCTGTGACATTAAAATTCAGCTAAATTAGCTTTTCCTAGGTCAAGAAAGGTTAAGTGATGTGGTCATCAGGTTACCCCAATGTAATGTGAGAGCACACAGAAGTGGTATTATTATGAGAACGGCAGCGCTCAGTGGGGAATGCAATTTATATCAGCATGTGGTTCAGCCAGTTCTGCACTGAAAAACGTTCTGAGTGGCTGTGAGTGGTGCTGACTGACAGAGTACAAAAAGGCAAATACAGCTAACGCTTAAGCTCACCAGTACACTAAATTCCACACATTGGTAAGAGCAACTTTGAAAGTGGATATTTACCATATGTAATTTCAGAGTGACTTCTTCCTACTCTGCAAACTAGTCTGTCACCAGCTCAGTGCAGCAAACATATCAAGGCAAGAAATAATTGAGGTGAGAGTAAAGAGTGAAGTCTAAAAAATATATTTTATCCATGCATAAGCCTACAGAGATCATATCACCCACTACACATTTAAGTGACAGAATATAACCTGCAGGCAGTAGATACACATCAAACATATTTGTTCTTTTTACATCATACAGTATATTGAAATAATCTGATGGAGACATCCCTTAAGGTGCATGACGGACAAACAATTTAATAACGGAACAAGTGCCACAGGCTATAGATGCTTGAGCTGCAACGTGCAACATAATCAAAGTCCAGCTGTCATTCCAGGAGCTTAACCTGTAATTTGTGGCAGATTGTTTGGGAACATGTAATTTCAATTCCAGACACGCTTTGTGTTGATCCACAAACGAGAGACAGTGAGGGAGAGAGTTAAAAGGCGATCCACAGTCAACTGCTCAGATCACCTTATGCACTCTAATTTTTGGAAGGTCGCAATTTTACCAAATGAACTTTAGTCAAATGATCTCCAACAAATCTGACCTATATTGGAGAGGAAGTAATGACACTTGTGACTCAATATTCCCAAGATACTGGCAGCATCTGACATGATGGTGATGTTGGATAAAAGCTTTTGTGGTAAAACCAGGAAGATCAATAAGCCAGCGAGTAAAACATGGTTGAGTGGTGCTGGACTCAGCAGAGTCGCGAGTTTGAAATAATCGTATGAGACAGGTTGTGGGAGCAGGGGATTACTACTTGATTCCTTTTTATCAGCGTTCACATCTCACTGTGTTGGGCCACAAAGGGCATGCATAGCTGGTGATCAAGATGAGGATTATAGAGTGAAAATTGGGTTTATAATCATCAGCACCCATCTGCATGGGGCTGATATCAAAGGGGAGAAAAATAATAATGATCTAGCCATTAAGCAGAGCATTTAATTGAAGTAGAAGATTATGAGTTCACTATCAGTGGCTTATTGGTTTTAATTCAAAAGCTGATCTGATAAAACAGGTTTAATGCTTCATAATGTCTTGTTAATATAAATATTATTATTATCATTATTGAAGGAAGCATTGGTGGTCGAAGTCATGGTACAAGTGGTCGTAATAGTAGTAGGACTACTAAGTAGTAGAAGTTAAAAAAGTAATTAGTAGTAACAGTGACAGTACCTGTACAGGTAGAAGTGCTATTAGTAGTATTATTGTAGTTGAGGTAGAAGAAGTTTTAGTTATGGTCAATTATAAAAGAGTACTTCACCTACTTTCAAGGTGCACGGAAAAGGGAAAAAAAGTCTAAAAAAGTCAATGCTCACAAAATAATACATCATAGAAACCATTAAGAAACATAGGAGCTCTATTAAGAGGAATGATGTAACCACTCCTGTTGCAAAACATTTCAAGGAGATGGATTTCTTTCAATAGTTTATTTCCAGGAGGTTTTTATCGACATTCTTAAATATCTTGTTTATGTGGTTTCTAAATGATTTTTTTGATGTATTTTTTACATTGTTATAATGTGTATTTTTTACTCTTCCCACATTCAAAATTTCATTCATGTATGTGTATGTGGGTATTTAAATGTATGTGTATGTATATATATTTATGTATACTGTATACTTTATGTCAGCTAAATATGGCATGTGAAACAGGCGCAGTTTACATTTTACCCCTTTGGTTGACCAAAATATGGTGTCACCCATGTCGTATTGGATACTCCTCTTGCTTCCCTGCCCAGCTGGGATAATGTTTGGCCTGAAGTCACATGACCATACCCAACCCATATTGGCTGATAACCAAGATCAGTAGATAACCCATTGGCTGATACATGTTTCGATGCACATAATTGGTTATTTTTTGTACATCTTTTTACCTTTTTGATTTTTTTCTTCTTTACTACCCTATTTAAATACTGCATGTAATATGTTTTGTGATGATGATCCTGATGAAGGTTGCAAGCCTTAGCGTGTTGGTCTTACAACACAATCGTTCTATACTAAAAATGTTTTGACTTTTTTAGCAATATTAGAAGACGAAGGTGTAGTAGCGGTGGTGGTAGTAGAAGTAGCAGTAGTAGTACAGGAAGTCATAGCTGTAGTAGTAGCACTAGTGGGAAAATCAGTTTTACTAGTAGCTGGAGGACAAGAAGAGAAGAGAAGTTGAAGTAATGGTAATAGCACTAGTAGTAGTAGTAGTAGTAGTAGCAGTAGTAGTACAGGTATTAGTCATACAAGTTTTAGTGGAAGAAGAATGTGTAGTAGTAGTATTATTGGTAGCAGTAGTAGAAGAAGCAATATTAGAAAAAGCAGTAGTATTATCAGCATACGCAATATGTTGGGACATTGTTCTCATTATCATTGTGGCATTCACTGATATCTGTGTGTGTGTGTGTGTGTGTGTGTGTGTGTGTGTGTGTGTGTGTGTGTGTGTGTGTGTGTGTGTGCGTGTGTGTGTGTGTGTGTGTGTGTGTGTGTGTGTCTGTGTGTGTGTGTGTTTGCGTGTGTATGCGTGTCTGTCTGTGTGTGTGTGTGTGTGTGTGCGTGTGTGTGTGTGTGTGTTTGTGCGTGTGTCCTGTGTCCTGTGTATTTGCATGAGCACTTTTAGAAAAAACATATTGTAGCTGCTTCAATTACAGATTTGACTGAGAGGAAATAAATCTAATTGTTGGCTGAGATGTTGGCCCTCTGATGACGGAGCTCTAATTTAGTGATTTCCCCTCCATGCCAGCAGAGTACTGGAACATCGGAGGAGGATACTGGAATACTAGACTGGGAATAGCGCTGCACGGAATTCATGCAAACATTTATGAATAGAACAATTTATTTATTTATTTCAAACATTTTCTATCTCCAATGGATGGAAAAATGCCCCCCCCCCCTCCAAAAAAATAGCAAGCCGACTGACTACAGACTGTTGCTAGGTGGCTCTCTCTCTTTTTAACTGATGGACACAGAAATAGCGGTCTTCCGACTGCGGTTATCCAGCACTCATGTTTCCATCACACATGTAATTCAATCGGCCTGTCATCTGCACTAATTCCCAACACATGAGCAGTACCGGTATAATCATAGCCATCACTCATCGCTCTGCAACAATAGTTCATGCATGTGTGGAGTGCACAGCTGTTGCCATCTAGCAGGAGTTACAGTCAGGGAGAGAGATATAGCACACACTGACATGTTGATTAATCAAACAGAAACTCATAACTACAATGAAATGAAACTGAAAGTGCAAGTCTGTTTAAGAAGAGTCATTAACATTCCCTTTTTCCCTCAGGTGACAGTCTGCCTAGGCTATGAGGCAAAATGTATCCAAAATATATCATATTAATTTGCTGTTTAACTGTATGCATGTATTATCTGTCATGAGCCTGGAATGCCATAAATCTTGCCCCTGTGGGCACATGGCAGGAGACCAAGTTAGTGTAATCTGTTACTAGTGATGTCATGCCTCGCTATTTGGGAATCATCTCTGTGGGAGCGGCCTCACTGCAAAGGACATGCTGATAGAAGAGCTTATCATCAAGACTCAGGCGCACAGGACAGGATAAAATAACTGGAAAACTTCAGAGCTAGGAGATGTGATGACTGCGGGTGTGTTCGCACTTTGTGTCCAGGAATGCACATGATTTGGGAAAAGAAAAACAAATGTATCTATTCAACAGTGATATGCATCTCACAAAAATATATGTCTGTTCCCCATAAGGGAACCCATCAAAGGAACGTTTTAAGATGGATTGCTGGTGGTACTTGGACATGTAAAGACATACATCTCGCCCGCATTTGGTGAACTCGGCACATGACTCGCGCTTTAATTCTTTTCAGACTCTGTCCTTTCATCAGACATGATCTCCTCTGTGTCCCTCCACTTCAAGCAGACACTTCAGACTAAATAATTTGCCTGCAAGCTGTCTGTGCACCTTTAAACGCTCCCCGAACATCCCTGCATGCACAGACAGGTCTATGTTTATGTTGGCTTTGATGCAAGGAAACGCATGGACAATATTCCTAAGAGTCTGACTGCGACCTTTAAAGTGTTTGTTCGTCCATATCACACACACACACACACACACACACACACACACACACACACACACACACACACACACACACACACACACACACACACAAGCCCACACAAAAAAAATGTTTCCATGTACCAAGCAGATAGTTTTAGCTTTGTTTTCCAGGGTTTGGCAATATCACCTGCTGAGACTTCAGACACCACCATAATGCAAAGGAGGTAAATGCAATGTTGTTTGTGATGCTCAAAGCTTTAAAAAACATCAACAGTAGTATGTCTCTCAACGCAGTGTCCCAGATACTCTGCATAATGTACAGACCTCACCTGCGACAATTTTGAAACAGAAACATTTTCCACTTAGGAGTACAAGGTGGTGAAAATGATCCACAACAAATACACTTTCTTGTGATTTCTTGGAACAGACCTTTTACAGAAATGAATATCCTATCATTCTGACAAACCTGAAGGTATCACTTAAAAGGCAAAACACACTCAGTGACATAAGAGAGAGCAAATTAGGGATGCACTGATCCAACTTTAACAGTCCCTATACCAATACCGGCTTTGCATGTTGGCTGATATCTGATGCCATTGTTGAATTAATAAACTGTATACCTCGCCATGTGGAAAAGACTAAAGGCAGGAGGCTTGACTTAACATTATTTCCTTACTTTGTAAAACAAAATCTAACAAATTAACACATAGATATAAATGTACTGAATTGTCATTTATTATTAAAATAATATTTTTCTATTATCAAAATAATAAATCCTTCGTTCTTCCTTTTCAGATATTGCAAGTCAGTAGCCTCTGGTAGATTTGTATTGCACTTACAGTAACATAAAGAGTGTAGTTAAGTCACCTCCAGTTTTCACCTGGTTAGCTGTCTCTGTGTAAGCAGCACTCACTCAGGGCTCACCTCACCTCCATCCGAGGAACCATACGGCTCTTTAATACAGAGATCATCATCATAGTCATAAAGAGGATCTCTCATTAAGCCATTGCTTTTTCACATTGAACCAAGCAAAGCCACATAATATAAGGTGACCAGATTTCTGAAATGAAAATGAGGGACATTTTCAATGTGGCGGTGAAAAATCATTAAATATTATCATTATGAAATAAAAAATGGGGACAAGTACCTTTTCATGTATTTTAACCAGCTTTTATTACACAAAAGGACCTGGTTAATAAATCAAAATATCAGCACCCACAAATATCATGTATCAGTAGCGCACAGCAGTGTCAAAAACACAAATGTAGAATACTTTAGAAAAAACATCTCTCTTCCAAAGTTAAGTGTCATGTGCAAAGACAGCTGCCAGACCAGTAGCTAGTAAATATCATCAAGATGTTATTAATAATAATTACCAAGTCAAAACATATGAGTATATTAATATTATACATGACTCAGGGCATCAGCTAATCAGATGGTCTGCATTTATAACTACTACAGTCATTAGTTACCCACACAGCCCGACACAAAATACAGAAGTTAGCCTAACACACACAACTATCAACCATTGATTTATTATTAATTAATTTATTATTTTTAACAGAGTCTCATGTTCCTATGCCTACAGGAAAATCATATGTTACCAAAGCAGTCTTCCACCTCCCCCTCTTCCAAAACAGGGCCACATACAATGTCATCACCTGGTAATCTCAGGTGTCACTAATGACAGATATGAAAACATTGTCATAATGTTAACGTTCACTGACTTTTATAACGTTACGTTAGGTCTTCAATTCAGATAAACAACTTACTTTAACGTTACATCACTTCTCACACACACACACACACACACACACACACACAGCCAAGTCTACTGCCAATTCACACAAAATAAATAAGTTCATACACAACATACCATTTACTTCTTCTTTTCTTTCCTTTTTGCCGCCTCTAGATTGTTGTTGTTGACGCTGCCACGTCTGGTCGTACGTCCTGATAACGTCTGTACGTCATACGACGTCTTCTATGGCGATGCGTTAAATGGCTACCGTAATAACTGGTGTTTGAGTCTGCGCGCATTTTTCACCCATTCAGTGTCAAAATCGGAGACATTTTCGGGGACAGCTTTGACCGGGGACAGGTCACCCAAAACGGGGACTGTCCCCGGAAAACGGGGACGTCTGGTCACCCTAACATAATACTGCTGCTGTGTGCTTTTAAACAGCACGCCGGTGTTTCAGATTCTGTGGCTTAAGGCGGAGCTGCAGGGTTTAGGGGAGGTGTGTGGGTGTTTATTTGTGCTGTTGAACGTACATGCTGTGAAACAATCAGAAAGTTATGTTTTATTGATCTGATTCACCGGCTTTCTTACTATCAGAGCGCTCTCTCTTCATTTGCTCTCCTGTAGCTGCTATCTCTATAGCTGCTCACTGACGGAGCAACTTTATCCCCCCATTCAGTGTCCGGACCATTTTTTACAGAACAGCGAGGCGGAATAAAGTAGCAGCATTCCCGCCTTGAACAGACTCTCCTGAGAGCAGAGGAAAGCAAGGCGATGACAGCAACCATCAGCAGAGGTTAACGTTAGCTGCTCCTCTCTGCACTGTCTTAGCGGGAGCGGAGCTGAGTCCTCTGAGTGCAGCAGACACAGCGGTGAAGAGTTGTCACAGCTTAATTCAGTAATTTAGATGCAGTAATGGTGTGCTCGCTTCCAACACCATTTTAACAATTTAATTATATTTGGAAATTGATTCACAGGCCGCCCATGTCTTCTCTATGTGTTTGTTGTGAAAACTGGACCAGTGAATTAACCCAGCATGATTAGTTACTTTCCATATCCGATTGTGTAGAGGGAAAGCATGGCAGGAGATTGATGGTGGTGGATTTCTTTCAATTCAAATGTTAATAGGTTAGAAAATGGGACTGGGCAGCAGCTTCCAGTAGTGTTTTAAATTAAACAATTTGAGTTTTTTTTAATTAAAACCTCAATAGTCCTCAATGAAGCAATGCTCAATTCCCCTGAATAATTGAACACTGCTTACAAAATGATTATGCTATGTTTTTTGGTTTGTTTGTTTGTTTGTTTGTTTGTTTTTTCGAAAAAACACATTTTCCACAGTTACTGGCTCTAAATTATACATTACCCATGAGCTGTTCATGTCATATTGGGGTTACAGTAATTACCGGTTTCCAACTTGTAAATAGTGTCCATGTTAAATTCCAAGTCATATTTATGACTAGGAAACTCTGATTTTTCTGAAAGCTCCTATACTGTACATCCAATTTGATGCAAAATAATACATGTGCACAAAAACCAACAACATTTGAAACTTCACACCATCATTCATCAGTCCATCATTAAACATGAATAAACCTATATTGTCAAAACACAGTATTTTTAACACAATTCAGTCTGCAGACAACTGTTTTCTGATAACTGGAACGTTTGACCAAAGACCCAAAGTCTCCTTTCATTGGTGTTTCTAAAAACCTAAAATAAGATACCAGAGTTTCTGTACTATACTGGCTAGTAAAGTTTGAATATATTGTCAATGTAATAACGGTAAAAGAACATCTACATTTTGTTAGCATTCAACAACAACATGAGATTTGCATGTTTTGGACTTGTGAGTTCTTATGTTGTTGGACAACTCACGACTGTTTTAGTCATGTGAGGGTGAAAATACTGAGCCTTGACAATATGGCACTCCATTACATTTAAGTTCAGTCACCTCAAACAACATACTTTGGCTGATGTGAGGCTTCCACATTTGTTCAGTTTTTCAGACACTTTCGCAGTATTAAGTGGAGAGTCAAGTATATTATCAAGACATTTCAGAATCAAATCCAGCATGAATGTTGCTTAGAATGCATCTCTGCAGGTTTTCAGAAACATGTCATCTATGAGAAATTCATTTGAGCAACAAAGGCAAACAGAACAGAAGCTAGCATTGCAAACTGTAGGATTTATCATTGGTTTCCCCAGTCTGTAGATCCTAACAACTTTACTATTAGTGCTTTTAGAAATCTTTCACATTGTGTTTGTAGAGTGAATACAGCATTGTGCTGCCGAAGGCAACTGCCTTGAGTCACTGAAGGGCACATACAGTGCCCTTTCAGGAAATTACTTTGTGATTAGAGAACACAGCATGGCATTGTCCACACACCACTCACTGCTATAATATTAAGAAAAAAGAAATGACTATTTGAACTCTGTCTTTACTGAGGAAGAAAGGTTTTCTCAGCTTTGTCCTGGTTAGTTGTATTGATACACAAGAAAAACTATGAGAGGATGGAAAAGTTTAGTGATGATAAGAAACAAAATAAGTGTTAAGACACTCCCATTGTTTCTTTGTATTGTGCCTCTTCAACATAACAACTGTCCTAACAAACACATCAAGAAGACAAGAGATGAAATTTTGTGCTTGTAAAAATTCTGGACAAAGAAGTGTTAATTGCTGCCATAGACTGGATTGAGAGACAAATGTTTTCTCACTTGAAATATCAGTATGTGTGTGATCTTTTTTTTAAAAACAGACAACTGGGTAATTGAAAGTTTGTGTGTTTCTGTCTTATTTGGACATTTTCGAAAATTCCAGGGTCAAGAGGTTATCTTCACTCCCATTCCACGTTATTTCTGTCAGTACATTTTGGAGAGCTGCCACAGAAAAGCTAAGGAGCAGTCTCAGCGTGGCCATCCTGCCACACAAGCATTTTAAAATTCACCCTAATTTGACTGCAAACATCCATCAGTGGCTCGGCTTACCATTGCGCTGCTCTATCACAGCGCGTTGCAGCTTTAAAGGCCATGATGACACTGAATGACTGTGTTACAGCACGATAATGACATAGATTGGTGGTAACAGAAGAAGAACAGGCCGGCTGAGATTGTGGCCTTTCATTTTGCATTGATTTGACCTTAACAGACCTCACACCAAGCCATGACTAAGCAGCTGATTACAGTGACATGCCACCCAAAATCTATGTCTATTCTATTACTTCTCTGCTGTGGGATTCAAAAATAGCTGCAAAAAGTTTGTAGTGTTGCTTCTTAACTTGATGTCAGATGGGATTCAAGTTGTTTTTTATTACTTAAAAAAGTATCAAAATGTTTGTAGAAACTTCTCAAACCACTCCTGTAATCCACATCTGTTCATCCCTATGCTCATATGTTCCAAACACTCATATTTTGGCGAAAGACACTGCGTTTTGGGGCTGGGTTCCAAAAGCTGTTTCCATTTTGGATCCAATTCCAGGTTGGCAAAATACTGAGATTGGATGGGCACAAAGGACAACCAAGTCTCTTATTAAATCTTTTAACTCCTCAGTCTTTTCTATTAGCAAAAAGCAATGTACAAAACATATCAGATCTTAGATTTTTAGCCAATGCTGACTCAGACGACCCTTTCACCAGTTGGAATGACCTGATGGCTGTTGGCAGCATATTCATTAATTTTCAGTTAAAGCTCAATTCATTTAAGCTGCACTAATACATATTTTTACACTAACAATGGGTAATGAATCAGCAGAGAGATATCACCTAACTGCAGTTCCTGTCAGAGCATTTTAATGTCTCTCAGCTCAATGTTTTGGTTTCACTTCCTGCAACTTTATGATTTTCATTCAATCTCTGTGTGTCAGCTCAGATAGGGCCAGCAGCAGCTTCCAGCAAAAAGGGTCTGATAACCCAACCATGTGACATGCCCAGCACCAAACAGCAGCTAGTCACTGATGACAGACAAAGTTAGTTACTACATAGTGCACACAGTGGAGCGATTGGCAGGTAAAGAGGCAGATATTTCCCTCGGAAGTCAATGGAGACTAAAAACAGCGCTAAAAAGAGAATGAACATTTGACCTTACATTTGCCAGGTGGCCAGATACACAACTCCAAATGCATGCTAATGTTGCTCTACACATTAACCATATAAAGTGATAATGGTCAATGACAGCTTGTTGCACTGCCCCCTAATGGCCAAAAATCTATTAATGCAGGTTTAAATAACAAAACTGAACTTTGCTATTGTGCAGCTACATGCTTTACTCAGCCATAGATGGTTTATAGATAGTAGAAGAAGCATGGAAGCGTTCAGATTTGATTGCCAGATTTGATAGTGGATTCATGCTTAATACTCCAACTCTTCCAATCCGCTCCATGCACAAGCTGTCAAGATTGTAAGGAGGTCTGAGTTAGAATTATTGCTATTTCACCATTCAAACCTGCTATATTCTAGCACACTCATTGGCTGCCTGAAGAACTCCTGATGAACTGCTGCATGTGCCGGATAGTATATTGAGGAATATTTTGGCAAAAATATTTTGGGCGCGCACCGGTAGCCTACTGTTTCAGACACATGTTCAATTCCAGCAGCAGCCATTTGTTGCATGTCATCCCCGATTTTTCTCTCTTCTCTTGTTTTCTGTCATCTCCCTGCTGCTACAATCTCATAAAGGCATAAAATGTCCCAAAACTATTTAAAAATGGTTTGCTGCGGGATTGGTTCAATAGTGACAGTGAAAACTGGTCACATTTACAATCCATGGCAACCAACATAACAACAGCCACTGTTCTCGGGAAAGTACCAAACTACAAACTCTTTAGAGGCAAACTAGAAATGAATGTTTGATACTTTACGATAGATTTTAAATGCTTTATTGTATGCTTTAAAGTAGGTCTCAAAGAAATGTATGTTGCATGTGAAAGCTAAGTTCAGAAAGTATGTTAGGTGGTCATTATTATGAGGGACTGAAGAAGAATAAATGCAGGCCAACTCATAATACTCCACAATATGTCTGACACTGTGCCAAAGAGGGAAAGGCATCTTTTCTTCCCACTACCTCCCTCTCAAGTGAGCCAATGTTTTAAGTGTGCATTGGTAACTTACCAGTCCGTCACAATTGCTGATAGCCACAGAGGCCTCCGGCATGTCAGTCACATCCCCAGTGAAAACACAGTTCCCGTGGATGCGTTCCTTAGCCTTTTCCTCAAAGTCCTCCTGCCATTCCACAAAAGCCCCTGGGGCCACCAGCCTCCTGTTGGCTCTCAGGCGGAGGTGCAGTTCCTTCCCAAACACAGTGACATTGAAAAACAAGTGCTGAGCTGAGGCAGAGGTGACCGAGGGCAACTCGGGGGCACCGCGGGCCACCCTTCTTCTGCTGCCAAGGGTCGAGGCGGCATCAGCAGCAGCAGGAGCACCTTTACTTCCACTTCCAACAGAGACCACGTGAGAAATGTACCGGCCATGGGAGTCTGTGCTGAATGGCACGATAAGACCATATTCACTTAACTTTCCAGAGAGTTTTTCTGATGGGACAGATAGTGTCAAGTGAGAATCACATAGCAACTTCCTATGGGAAACGACTAAAAAGCAAAGTGAGCTGACTTTTTATAAAGACATGCTGTATCACTGAGAACAGAACTAAACTTTTTGTCTGACATATGAATCACATAAATGTAGCTCAGTATGAATGCTCTCTTTATGCAACAGGGATATTGTATGTAAAACAAAAAAAGAAATGGGCATAAAGGGAAACCTACCAGTTCAACACACTGTATTGATTTTTTTTCATCAAGAAGAGTAAAGCTGTCAGACTCATTTTGACCTATCAATAAAAACAGTCCATCCTTTTTTATCTTTATTCCCTCACTTGTAGAAGTCAGAGTAAATTTGTCCATAAAACAAAAGCCCAGCATAAGAAAAAAGAAAACAAACTGACTCACCATGTGTTTCTGCAGCGACAATATGATCCAAAAATACTTGACTGAGTGAAAAGCATATGAATAAATACATACAATCCATAGCGAGGCTATATGTGTGAGAGCTGCCACTTCAGCGTTGAGTTTTCCTTTCTGTTGTAAACTTTGAGCAGAGTCCTTCTTCCTGAAAAAAAAACCGCACAAAAGCAGGAGAAAAGTCCTCAGAGTTGAGCTCCAGCGAGGGAGCCGGGCATTTCTGAGCGTTTCCCTCTAGACGCCAAACTGACGGATATTCACAAGTTGTTTCCAATCTTTTGCCTGTGCTGAACTGCATAGACCGAGACTGCCCCATCCATTTAGGGAGCTGGGGGGTGGGGGGGTATCTGGGGTGCTGATGACGACAACTCCCCGGTAAAAACCGGGACGGTTTGAAGAGGTAGCCCAATTTTTTTCTTCCTCTTCTTCTTTTCCTTCCTCAGATAAGTTTTTAAAAAGCCGGAGAGCAAGTTAACGCACGCCTACGCTAAGGAGAGGGAGGAAAAAAAGTCGGAAGAGTTCAGATAAAGTGTGCAGAGACAGAGTGTCCCGGTGGTGAAACATCTGCCGTCCAGTCGTGCGCCATTACGCACCAATGGTTCTGCTGCGGGACTCACAAGTGCTCAACTTAAGCCACTACCAGCCAACAGTGGGAGCGCCTTCTCTCTACTAGACAACCACATATTCAGCCAAGCATTTTTTTATTCAAGTAAAAAAACAAAAACAAAACAAAACTGGAGAGTTGTTAAAAAAAACAAAAACCAACCTCTAGCCTACAGCTAATTTATTCATTTTTCTTACCAAGAGTGAAAATGTGTGCCAAATGCAAAGTAATTAGCTACTTACATATGTTAACATTAATTTACATGAGTCCACAAACAAATGTCAGTGATAACATGGCAGTAAATTTAGAAGTGGCAGGACAGAGAGGTTTCCAATGCACATGCCTGAAGAAAAGAGGGCTTTTGACATTTTCCCTAAGTTTTAAATTTGGTTTAGAGCCACATCACAGAGATGTCCCCATGACAACAACCAACAACAATATACAGGGAAGAAAGATAAAAATGCCAAAATAAATGAGTAGTGAAAATGTAAGGAAAGGACATGTTCACATTTTTTCATATTCTATCTGAAAACAATACTCACATGTCCAGATGTGTACTGAAAAAAGTTTTTGGTTGCTGTCTATACTAGCCCTGCAGAGATCCCTGCTTTATACAATTCCAATGTAAGTTATTGTGGACAAAATCCTAAGACCTCACTCTGTGCAAAAATGCATTATGAAATTCGGCCAAAGCTTATATGAGGCTTCAGGATTCAGAGTTAGCCAAATCAAGTCTGTATCTTCCAAAGTTATAGTCTTTGTAGTGCAAAATGTCCCACTGTGTTACTAACTTCAACTTCTAATGTGGAACAGCGAGCATACTCACTCAGGGAAAACGTAAAGAGGGAATGCCACACTAAAAAGACTGTAGCTATAGAAGAGGGACCCAAATTATGTGACTATCTACACTGAAATGATATTAGGGAGGGGTCTCTTCAGGGCCAGTATGAACAGGAGAACTACTTACAGCAACCAAAAGCAATGGACATATGGATATGTGAGTATTGCTTTACGACATACTTGAAAGGTGAACCTATCGTTAGGTTATATATAGAGCCAAATAAAGTGAATTTCAAGATTAAGTAAAGTGTTGGTGTGCCATTAAATATGAATAAAATCTGATTTAATTAAACTACACATATTTCAGATCTAGCAAATGTAGTAACCCAACAAATCAAACATTGCATTATCAAATTTAATGAACTCTTGCAGTTTGTATTGTAACTTTTTTATAATCTGGGGTAATCCTGCAGATGTCACTGTGAGCATATGTTCCATTTGCAGACGGGGAACAAATCCAACACCATCATTAACGGCTTAGAAGGTGTGAAAACTGTACAGTAGATTTCGTCAGTGGAATGGCAGCCTGTTAAAACTCTGGATGACTGCTCAAGCAACTAGGATTTTTTTGGCCCCGACTCACCCCACTGGAGTCCAGACTTAGTCAGACATGACCACGCAGAGACTGAACCAACAACTCTGGAATCTTTCTCGGAGGAAGAGAAAAGGGGGGTTGGGTGAAATGAGTTTGAAGTTCAGGTACTTTTTTTGAGAATAAGGTGTCTAGACTGGACATTCTTTTCCACCAACATTTCTTCAAACAGTTCCTTAACTGTGTCTGCTGCACTGTTGGTCTGGGCGAACTCCCCCCAATCCAGTGCCTATACTCTAACTCTGTGGCTAATTACCTCCATGCTCCAAGGATGGTCAATGTAGAGCAGGTGTGGGTTTTACACAGTCATCCTCCCAGGGTGGCAATGAGAGGATTGGACGGTGATCCAGAGTTCTGCATTAATAAGAGATGGAAACTAACCGCAGCATTAAGAGATGGAAACCATTAACTGCCTTGTAAGAACTTTTATGCTCTTTTTCCATCCATACTGTTTGGAGTTTTTTCATGTGTGTCCCAAAAGCCAGGATGGCATTCCACAATATAGCATAGTATTCAATTAGAAGCCTTGTTTTTCCCCCTCTGAAATGAATAGCTCCACTCATAGTCTGTGGTTAAATCCACACACCAGAACAATTTTCTACTACAGTGCTCGCATTAGAACACTCTGTCCTTCACAACAGGCGTGTAAGAGCAAAACTTTAATACACTTTTGTCTCAAATCGAACCCGTCCCTTGCGTATTTTAGCAACAAAGCGACAGAAATTCATGTCAGACAGCTTTTCCTCTTAACTTTAATTTATTGGAATATAAACACTCTCCCATATGTAGGCGACATGTTTCAAAGTCAAACAAGATGACTTAGCTTAGAAACGTACTATAACTAAATCAGATAGACACACTATAATCTGCACAGTAGTCTGTGAGGGTGGAGCTGGGAAGAATCAAGCTTCATCCACTGGATTCCCAACAACGGGGAGAAGTTACAGTACAGTGTGCGGAGCTGCGGATGCCTCAGTGTGTGCTGTAATGTGGTCTAGCCATGCCAGCGTGCTGAGAAAATATGTGACTTTTCATCTCAGAGATGGAGGGAGATGCAAAGCAGCTGCTAGTCTGCCCAGCAGCTTGAGGGAAGAGGGTGTTTGCGTTTGCCAAGTTACAAACCAGTGACTCGAAGAAGTTGTTATTATGGTCTTCTGCCCCATGTGTATGGAAGGATTCGGGACTGAGAGGTTCAGAACAAGCACTGAGTTTTAAACTTGGTCAGATGCAATGAGTTTCATTTGACCTTGCTTAAGAAAATGTGATTAGACTGTAATGAGTGTGGGAGTCTCCTGTTTAAATGCAGCTGACACAGTTCTCCTATGTGTGTCACTGTATTTATGTCAAAGGTTTACCTTCATCATTTCCACTAAGAATGTTTTGTTTTCTGTCCTGTTTTCTGCTGTCTCTCCGTTTGAGGGAGATCTCAAAAACTACCATCATTAAACAACAATAAAAGCAGTTTTTAAAGATAGTTGGTGGAAAGTTGAAGGAATACAGTAGTTCAGTCTTTTAGGAAATACACTTTTCCACTCTTCTTAATGAGACATTGATGTAAGCCTTGTCATCTCCATGAGTTTGCTGAGTAACCAGTGAGATTCCAGTAAGTCATTGCCCCCAGCAAATAAATAGTCTGGCCCATAACCACCTGTGTAACCACACTCCTGTTTTTGTACTTTTGATTAAACAATTGATGTTGTCATGTTAATCAGTAAGGTTTAGAATTGGTAATTTATGTTAACCTTTTATCATTTCCTCCATTTCTAGTTAGTGCAAAGCTAAGTTAACTGTCTACTGACTAGATTCCTTATACACTTCCGCTTGTCTATGTATTTATATAATTATGTTAGTTGCTACTGTATTAGTTTTTAATTGTTTGCTTGTATGTTGTTTTGAAACACTGTGTTGTTGCTATCTTGGCCAGGGCTCCCTTGAAAAGGAAAGCTTGTAATATCAATGGGATTCACATTGTAAATGAAAGGTTAATACTATGAGATCTGCATCTATCTCCTCATCTAACTCACAAGCTAATACTTGGGATACTCTTGGGCCCAAGGCGGGATTACCAACTGGGCACAGTAATGGGTCTTGGTAATTTTATTAATTGCAACACTTAAGGGATATGGCACCATTGTACATTGTACATTTTTCAAAGAACTTCACTTCAAAGTGATGAGGTTGTGATATGCAGCACAACAGGCTAGCAAAGCTCTGTAAACAGAACTGTGTTCCTGTGCATGTGTACACAGAACTAATATCAAGAGACTGAAAATGTGATTGCTGTTATTAGTCTTTGGAGCGTGGCTAAACTCTTCATAATGAAGAAACATCTCACCCAGTGCAGCAGTGTGACTAATTAACATGTTTTTAATCATTTTTGGACAAAACAGAGGTAAGAGAAGAATACAGTATCAGGACAGACACATAACTCATTGTTGGTTTGGCTCTGCACATGAGATTTGTTGACAATATGTTGACAAAAAAATGGCCAGCCTTATCCTTTACATCTAATAATTTGCTAACTACATTCTATATTATGACTTAATCTTATGGCCTCTAATTCTAGGTTTAAGATTGAAAGTTCATTGCTGACCTTGGAAACAGCAGCGATCTCACCACAAAGTCTATTTTGTAGTTTTTCTGGAGCTCATATTTAATGATATCTTCTTCAGTAGATGGAGTTTGTCACCATGGCACCTTGAGGTGAGATTGTTTTGTCAACTAGTTTAAAAAGCTTTGTTATTTTAGTTAATCTTGTGTTCACATGCTACAGATTTCCACACATTAAGTTGTGTTTAATCAAATTACCCTGATGCCATGTAGTATTACAACATATGGTGCTGGTAGGTCTCTGGGAGTAAAATAAAGCTGCCATTGCTGTGCAATAAGATGTATAAGCTATTGTACACACGTGGGTATCAATAGCAACTTAAGAGCAAATGTTTACACTGACATGCTAGGTCCAAGAAAGAAACCATGTAATCATTTATGGGGAAAAAAACTCCATGTCTTGCCTCAATACTCAAATGTCAAATGTGTTCACTACAGGCTGTGGCCATTCCATTTTTTTCTTTTTTATACTTATATGTTGACACTCATGGGATTGGCACGTATCATGTCACTGTCACGTGACCTGAGCCTTGATCTATTTAAGATGGCAACTATATATTTTGTTGTAGTCTGAAGAAGAGCAGTTTGCTCAAAATGTCACTCACCTGGTTATCCCATTAAATCAGTGTTTGCAAAGGGAGCTACAGTGTGCAGACTTTCTTCTTTCTTTTGTACTTCTGGTTCTTCAGTCCAGCACCTGGTTTAAGTTTTTTTGTTCTGGATGTGCGTGTCTACCAAGCACCTTTTTAGGCCCTTTCAGCTTTGTCTGCCATTTTTACTTTTTGGCAGAAGTGTTTTTTCATCATTCCTCAAATGCAGTTTTTCCAATTTTGACCAAATTTAGTACAGAGTGAGACAAATTCGTAATTTGCATGAATATATAAAAAATTACTAATTGACTGCTTCTTGTATGACCTGCCATAACTTTTGAGCTCATTGTGCAATCGCAACCAAATAACCAAATTTAAATGACTCATTCATCAACTGGGACTGATTTGTGCACAACTTGATGGCATGGGTAGCTTTAAAACAAATGGTAACTAAATCTGAGCATTTTAGCAATGTCACTGAAAGTATGCTGGTGTTTGTATTTAGCTCAAAGCATCATTCTGCCTTAGTAAAACCTCACAAAACTGCTAGCATGGCTCAAATCTTAGATGTCTAATATTTAAACAAGCAAAGCATGTGGTCATGAAAGATCTGTCAGCTTAATTTCTCTGACTGATTTGTCATTCTCATGTGAGTCTGCCCAGTAAAAACTTGAGATTAAAGTCAATTAGTCATGTCATTTTATTACTCAGATCTGACTTAATACCAGGTCTCCAGTTTTATGTCTACAGCTCTGGTCTGAGTCACTTGTGCGCAATACATCCTTATACAAAGCTCTATATATTCCCAGACTGGATTTACATAAATATTCTCTAAAAGTTACCACCAGCATGATTGTCTAACACACTGTATACTACAATAAGATGCAGATTTAATGTTTCTAACCATATGAAAAGAGTACATTTCTATAACTGTGCAGCCTTATTAGAGCATTTCTATTTTTATGACACAAGCCACATGCACTCAGTAAGAAACTGCACTCAGTAAGAAAAATAAGCCATTTATGCTTGGAATCAGGGTCTCTAAATAATTCACAAAAGCATAGCTGATAGGATATATTACAAAAGAGAAAATCATTTAGTATTTTTCATTCCTGCCAGCTGAGACTTTTCATTACTTTGCTCAGTGGGGTGTGTAATACCTAGCAGGAGATTGTGTGTTATTGCCCAGGTAAATAAAGGGCCATTTGCCAATGCACATTTAAGAACATCCCATTTTCACCGTCTTGTTATTAGTGATCAAATCCCTGAGAGGCCTGAAAGCACACTACACTCTGTGAGGTGTTTGTTATGCTGCCTTTATCCACACAAGAACAATCAAAGAGGACGGCAGTGCACCCCAGCACCGGCACCATGCCTCCTCTCCTGAGCAGCTCTCTCATCTGCAGAGGGAAGCTTTTCACATGAAGTTCATTACATCCCCTCTCGCCGCTCACCTCTCAATGCTGCTCTTTGTCCGGCGTAATCTCAGGATCCTTCAGAACCGCTAGCTTCAGTTTCACATTGGGGAGTATCTCAATGAGTCTGGAAAGGATTTCAAAGGCGAGGGGCCGCTATATCATCCAAGCATGGTCTTCATGTCCTGGGCTTATCTTGACCCGGTGTCAAGTTGGCCACATGCTGCAACTGAATAGCCCCTCTCCATATCCGCATGTTGTTTTAACCGATTTGTCTCTGCTATTAGAGTTAAGAGAAATTCAGAAACAGCACTAATCGATGCCAGCGTGTGTTTGTTTTACTGTAAATTCATCTAATATATCTCCCAGACGCTCCCCTAACAAAGAGGGATAAAGTAGCTCATAAACTGAGATGATGTAGAAAAGAAACAAGTCCAACAAACTATAAAGAGTTTTTCAATCTGGACCACTTGGTTTCCATTTACAATAATCCAGGATAGGCTGTGGGGTGATAAAATCCTAACAACTTCCGTACTCCCAAAGATAAGCCTGCTATGCACTTACAAGACGGGAAGTGATCTGGGATATCAGCCTTTCAAAGCAGGCCAGCAAAGCCAAGTGAGCTTCACTGATGTGCCGGCCAGTGACTTTTAATCCCCACACAGCCCTCCATTCTTGAAAGAGTGACCATATTTTTTTTAAATTAAGACCTTACCTGTCCACATCAAAAGGCAACTCAGATTAGTCTTTTGATCTGCCTAAGCTCTTTATTACTGTATATGGAATATGTTAAGATTTCAGACCAACAATGAATCATCTGTTTTGTGAAAATGTACGCTGCTCTATGTTCATAACCTGCTGTGCACTCTCAGGTTGGCATTGACACAAGACAAAGAGGCCGCCCGGATATACGAGTGGGTTCTTAGCGGTGCGTATCTAGAGCTAAAGATGATGCCGAGATAAGCAGGAAAAAAGAAAGGAAGCAGAGGAGGAAAGAGACAATTGTTTGGCTCCCTCAGTGAATCGGAAACTTCAATGAAACAATGCACGGCGGAGAGTTGTGTGCTAAATATCTGTGGGCCCATTACTTAAATTCAAATTCTTAACACAGAAGGATCAGTTTTATTTTTATCCATAGACAGACTGACAATGGTGATATCAAAAGCAGACACAGGTTGTCAAATCTATTTGAATTATTTATTTTAGCCCCCAAAAGAAGGTAAAAAAAAAAGACACAGTAAATAAAAGATAATATTGCCTGTTTAAAAAATAATTAAGAGCATTACATTGTTAGGGTGTTATTACAACCAATGTCATACAAGGATGATATAAATTTCTATAACTGTTTCATTTGTAATCATCACAATCTTTTTGCTCAATCAGTCTAGATGTATTATACACAGTGCAAATGTTTTGATACGCTAACAGGCAAGAACAAGTAGGAATAAAAGGCAGGAGGGATTTTAGATTTTTTTGTGTGGCTTCTCTTTCTGGTTTTAAGGCAGGATTCATGGTTTCTAAAGCAGACTTTAAGCTACAAGTTACTTTACAACTAAACCACATATTAGCAAATTAAAGAATTAAAAAAAGAGTAAAAGAAATACTGTACAATAAAAGTTACTCCAGGCAAAACAATTATTGGCATGTGTGGAAGAAAAACAATGTTGCCCTGTTTGGCTAACAATGCAATTATACATTTTTATCCTGAACATTGAATCATGCAGTCTTTGTCTCTTTCCATCAATACCACCAACATGAGCTGCAGTTGTTAAAGGGTATATTTATCCTTCCATCAATTGATACCGAGTGGGGGTTTTTTTATCCCATGTTCTGCCAAGTATTTGCAGGCCTGGCTGTTTCCAACCATAAATTTTACAGTCAGACATATAATTTGATTCCTGCTGACGGACCGGTGATGTCACAGAAATTGTAACCGTTTACTGGCAGGGGTCATGAAGTCTGTGAGCCGAGCGAGCGGGTCTAAGACAAAAAAATACTTTCTCACGACTCCACAGCTGAGCCGACCGCAGCCAAATTCTCAAATTGTTAACAAAACACTTAAAGAACCATACCAGTGAGTTAGTAAGTTTTAGCTCCCTTAATACAAATCATATAGAGTATCTATGGTGATTTGTGGTTTTCAAATGCAAGCTATATAATTCTACATATTTCAATGCATGTTTCCAATGTCCCAGGCAGCCAATAGTCTCTATTTATTTGCATACTGTATGAAATCAACTAGCAGACTCTTGAAACTTACTTGACTTGTGTGACCTACTCAAAATATTCAAACTGTGACATCACCTCCCAACTATCTGCTGTTTCACAAGTGTGTGTACTCTCAATATTCTACAAGATAAATGAGTATCTACCACAACACTTTTTAGGATTAAAACCATTGTGATTTTAACAAAGTTCAACAATGAGGATTTTGTTAGTGTGCACAATACTACAGCTCAGTAATCACAACTGCTGGCTTTCCTCTTATCGCTTATCTTTTAATATCATCTCACCATGTTTTAGCTGTGATCTCTGCTTTTTTTTTAAAACAGGTACACCTTCCTGTCTTGCTATTGCCATGTCTGGACTAGCCTCTTCTATTTAGCCGGCACGATGTAACCCACAAAGGTAATAAGCTTGAGAGAAGCGGTGTAAACCACAAGACATACTGTTGAACAAGGTTATTTTCCAGGGATGTTATTAAAAACATAAATGTGATTTTAAAAGAGGTTTTCTATCTGAGACAGAACCTGGAAGTGGCTCTAGTGTTGTGTTGTAATGCAGTTACAAGTGTCTGCACTGCATTGTAATGATAAACACTTGATGTTCGCTGTGATGCTCAAAAGAATTGAGTTTCGAGAGCCTGCTGACTGATTTTCATATTGCTCAGAAATGAATGGAAACACAGTAGTAGCATGGTTTGCAAAATGGTTCACTACAACATGCAAAACCACAGGTATGGTCTCGTGAAATTCATTCAACATCCAGTGGTGATGTCATGCAGTCCTAAAGGATGTGACTAAAAAGGGATCCCTCACTGTCTAATGTCCCATCCCAAAAGAAATTCATCGCATTAAGGAAGTAATGATTTATGGGACTTTTGAAATGATACATTTGCAATTTTTAGGCAACTTTGCTCCAATGCTTTAAAAACACAAATACAAAGACACATTTTACAGCTTTAAAATATACCCTAACATTAAAAAAATCCTGACATGCTTTGCTGTAAGTACCTGTATCATGACACCTGTCAGTAAAAAGAAGCAGGTAAAACCAAAGGACACATTATTGTCATTACAGCGAAAAGAAACTCTACCAGTTTCTTTCGACACTCCTTTCAAAAACATCCACTCTGATCAGCTTTTGAAAACTTGTGGATTACTTAACATTTAAAGAAAAGGATCAACAGCTGTCATAGTGTATTTACAAAGGGAATCTTCTCAAAAATTAGAAACCTCAAGTCAAACAAATGCACAGCTACTGATAACAGCTGTGCTAAGAAGAAAAGAACAGGGCTCAAGAAAAATATCAGGTAACAACAAACAGTTGTGAAATACAAGCAAAATTGTTGGCTGGCAACAGAGTGGACTTTGCATCTTTCCTTCACAACAACATTTACGTCTGGCCTTATTGTAACAGAAGTTTTCTTCACCAGTAAGGAAAGAAAATGTTTTTCATCTTGATTAGAAAATAGTAAAATACATATTAGTACATTGAAACTCTAAATTCTATTAATTAGAAAAAGCAAAGGCACAAATATCAACTTCTAATATAGGAGCAACATTCTGCTAAACATTAAAACTACCACCAAATGTTGACATCGCCAGTGAGTTTAAAAAAAAAAGAAGAAAAAAACGAAAGCAGTATCACAAACAATACATGATGTAAATATATGCATAATGCAGGGGTAAATATAGAAGGCATAACATTGTTACTGTAAATGTCTTTCATTCTCAAAAGCACAGTACTGTTTTGGTGCGTTCACAGTGATCCTCTCTCAGATGAACTCCCCTCGGAAAGGAAGTGACTGAATGTTCTGCTGTTGCCAGCGGCAGCGCAGCCGGGCCAGCGGCGTGTCCCTCAGGTTTTCAAACTCGGAGAAGCCCAGCTGGTTGAGGATGTCATAAACTCCGGCTCTGGCAGCCACCTACCACAGGAACACACAAAATGTTTAATGAACAGACAACATAGCCGGCAGGAAAAAAAACAGTGTCCATCATGACCACAAGAATGCTCTGACCACAACAAGCATGCTTTGATTTTTTTTGGACATGTGCAGCTATTTCATAGGAACAATTAGACATATTGGGGTCCTTTATTTCAGCTAAAATAGCAACACTACAATGTTAAAATACTCCATTACAAGCTAATTCCTGAAATCAATGGTTAAGTTAAAGGGGCACAGCACCAATTGTTTTACATTAAGTTCAGTTTATTTGTCACAAAGGGCACTATTCAGCCTGTGAAAACTGTTCTTCTGTAGCTCTGGAGGAAGCGATCCAGTCCAAAAGAAACAAACCCTGATAACGTCATAGTGATGTCATCAGGGCTATTGAGTTGCTTGATTTGTTTACGGATTGATTATGGGACATGTAGGATCCAGTGTTTCGGGGGCCAATACTTGGAACTTCCATTAATTGTTTAGTCTATAAAATGTCAAAAATTACAGAAAACCAGCTGTCACACATTCCCAGAGCTTAAGGTGACATTGTGAAATCGGTTGTTCTTTCTGACCAACAGTCTAAAACCAAAGACATTACAACAACTTAAAGGACAGAAGGGCTGCAAATCCATACATCTGACAAGCCTGACTAGCAAGTATTTGGATTTTTCCCTTCATGGATTTCCCTTAATTGACTTATTGAACTAAATGCTTGAAAATGTATTGGGGTAAGGTGATTTGAGGTGGAGCAAATTTTAACTACTTTATATATTGTTGCATAGTTTAAAACAATGTGGTTTATTCTTCACTTATTTATACAGTGTTTAACACTATATCCATATGCACCTCTGCTTGCCTTTTTACACACAGACAACCTCTCATATCCTCGATAAAACACGCTATAATTCCGCATGATCCTCGACAAATGGATACCCGTGCATTTTTCGGCAACAGTGGTAATACTTCACCAGATGTGACTGTGCATTTATCTATAGCGCACAGATCCCCACCTGCATTGTCCAACCCAAAGTCAGGTCAGACTAAAACTATGTGTACGCACAAGACCAGAAATAAGCATACGTGTTCTTTTCATCAGATTTATAAAGCTGTGCGTACACATGGGCCACATGGGTTTTATAAATCTCAGTCACTGAGGAACTGGGCGCACATGCACAAGCCTGATTTCAACTCCCACAATTAGCCATAAATTAATGAAGACATGCCCTGACCCAGCCAACTATATGGCTCTTATACCGTCTACATCATTAATTCATCACATGGACTGGTAAACGATACCAGTCGGCAGTGATATTAGAAATGTAATCAATGATTAGTTTGTGGGGCTCATATCTAAACTGACTCCACAAGGTGTGACACACAGAAAGATTACAAAAAGAAGATTTAGAGCAAAACAAAATGTGGACTCCTATGTAAATTAAAGAATGACAAAATTAATCACACAAAAGTTATTAATAAATGTTACTATTATAAATGTGCCTTTGATTGGCAAATGTAAAAAAAACAAAAACAACAAACAACCCCAAAATTAGTGTACCTGGTTGTCAATCTGAACAAACAATGTCTGTCTCTCACCTTTTATTTCATCTCCACATCATCACTTCATCCTCTGATCACTTTAGAAAAACATGTGTACATCTGGTCTAAAGTATGCATGAGGTGAGCGCATTCTCACTGCACATTTAGTATTTCTAAGCATCAGTTTTTGTGTGGGAATAGTGTGTGCAGGTTTTTGTTTTGTTTGTTTAGTTTTTTTAGAAGCATCATTTATGCATCCGGCTCCTGGTCTGTGATCATGCACCTTCAGATTTTGTAAAATGCAAATGTTCACCTCTGAAAAATGGTGTATAAAGTAACATAAATTTGAAATCCAAGTAGCTCACTATTGTACTTCAGTACAGTAATGGGACTGTTTTGGAATAATACCATGGAAACAGTATATGTTATTCAGTTTTTCAGAGTCTGAGTCATTATTGAATGAATGAGAACCAAGAGGAACATGGAGATATTTCCCTTGAGAATGAGTTCAGTGGTCATGTTAAGCGGCAGGTCACGCTGATTCACGGTCTGATGTGGCTGTCAACATGATAGGAGGACTGATGGGAAACACCATGGACAACCAGAAACATCTGGTAATAAAGCCAAACAATACAAACAAATACAAATAAACCTAGCAGACACCGACAGCCTCGCAAAAACGTTTTAAGATTGAACGCCCCATTAGAGGTGTCACAGCTTGCCCAGTTTACTCTGCAGGGGAAGCTTTAAGTAACTGTGCTTTGCTGTGATGTTCACCACATTTGATTTAAAAAAAAAAGCTTATGAGAGCCTAAGAAAGTGAAATCCTGTTAACAGATTTTCCACTTAACAGGATCTACTATCCACCCGTATATCAATTTTCAAATTACAGACCATTTAACGGTTTCCCAGCTTACTTTTTTCACATTACAGGCCATTTAAAAGATTCCAGCTTATTTTTGGGGCGCACAAGCATGCGGGAAAGTTATCTCTTGCAGTTTACAGCATCCGCTTGGAATCAATACAGGGCACGGTTAAATCACCAGCTGTTAGCAAGTTTATAAGACCCTCGAAGGCGCTGAGTGAATAACGCAGCCCAAAACACCTTGCCAATTTAGCCTCTCCCTTCCCTCATCTCATCTCCTCAGACGGTCAAGGAGAAATTTGGAGTGGAGAGGAATGTGCCAGAGGAGAAATGTTTAAACATGGAGATACATAACAGCATCATTTATGCATGAATACTTTCTTAATACAGATTATCTGGTTCCAAAAGTGAAGAGTACGAATGTGGTTATGTTTTTGAGGCCTTGAGGTAATTCAATATATGAAGTGCTGCGCGGTATACTTTGAAAACGCACTGCCAGGTTGAAGACATAATGGAACAATGAACAGGAATAATAGTATCACGATATCCCTTTCTCTAACAATGATTATAGCTTAGCTGGCCAGCTTTGTGCAGAAATAAACACAAGGCACCACAGAGTGTGGTCTAGATTACCTACTTGCTGACGACGCAAAATCAAATCTTACAATACATATCATGTAACTCTAAAACTTTTGCTTTTTTGTGTCGACACAGGCTCAAACTTTAATCAATCCTCAATCCTGTGAGCCATCTCGCTGTGAATAAATGATCATGCAGCTTCTATTGTCTTGTTAAAATGTAGCTTTTTATAGTAAATGCATGCACATACACTACCAGTCAAATCACCCAAAATCTTCCAGTTTTTACTGAAATGTAAGCAGATCAAGTCCAGTGAATGACCTTAAATGGTACAAAGGTAAGTGGTAAACTGCCAGAGGTAAATCAAAAAAAAGAAAAAGAGAAAAAGAACCAATTAGGTTAACATAAACTGAAAAATAATGTTACTTGTCCAAGTAGCAAGAGGTAATAACTCTTTGTTTGTAGTAATGAAAGTAAATTAAACCTTTAAAGTTGATGCAAACATGTTCTACAGGAATCCAACTTTAGTTGATCACTTTGGAACCATCTGTGAGTATAAAACCTAGTGTATAAAAGTAAGCATGATGGTCTACAGCCTGGATCAAAAGGGCAACCACAGCATCCTGCAGAGCCATAGAGCACCATCTGGTATACTAGGGGTTCATCCTGCTGCAAGTTAACGATCCAAAATATACCTGCAAACTCCCTTAGAAAAAAATAACAAGACACTAGGCTTTAACCCAGAGATGAACTGGACAGAAGGGTGAAAGCAAAGTAACCTGGCAGTGCAACACATTTAACTTGTCCCCTTCACAGTGTTGGGAAGAACTTTAGAACTTGGTTCAAGATTTCCATGCTAGAGAGAATGCCACAAATGTGTTTAGATGTTATATTATATATTTAAAAAATAGATATAGTTATATTAAACCAAAAGATTCTAATATTTCTTTTATTTAGTCTCCAATTGTTATAGAATACGCTGAGACATTAAACAATGTAAATTTCAATAAAAAACTGGAAAACTCTGTGTTTTTAAGTGATCCTTGATGTCTGCCAGTCCGGCTGCTGTACGAGCTCTTTGGTGGGAACAAATGAGTGGGTGAGGCGGAACTATTAGTCAGTGAATGGGACTCCCTGGAGAAACTCCGGATTTGTGCTGTTAACCAGGATACTTAACCTGACTCATGACTCATGTACTCCACAGCACAGCTGTCTAAATAGCGGATGTGTGAAAAACCCTGAGGTGGCGAAAAGTCGCATTGGAGAGGCCCATCTGCTCACGGTGAAATCAGAGGGTTCAAGATTTCCCTAACGAAGATGTTGAGTGGGGTGGGGGGCTGAGTTGGAGACAATCAAGAGTGACCGCATGCAATCTCCTTGGATCAGAGCAGACAGTGTTGACATTCAGACGCCTCTATTCTTCCCAAACTTAAAAAAAACCCCAACAATATTCTGCCAACAATCTAACTTTTGTGTATCAAATATTCCTCCTTCAAAGTCGTCTCTGAAAAGTTTGTTTCTTGCTCCGTCACGTCACATCAGTCAGGTTGGATTCCCAGCAATATAATGGATTTCAATGCTGACACAGATTCATGCGGGGAAAAAAGGTATCAAAAAATCCACAGAAACATTACCCCTGAATCAAAAAAACCTCTCCACAACAGAACAAAATACACTCCTTCTGTATTCCTATCTCCTAGCTTCAAAGCTCAGCCTGAAGTAATGTACTTAGTGATTTTGAATGTTTGGGACATATACGGATCAGCAGTGAAGAAGATTATACTATATATATATAATAGTTTCTATCTAACAAAACACTCCGAGACACCTGATTTTTGGTAGAACAATCCTTCAAACCATGGTATACCTTCATAGTCTGTTTCCTATTTTATAGCACAAACCACCAAAACAGAACTATTTCCCTGAATATGAGGCTGTCCAGTGAGGAACAGTTAGCTTCCCCTCTCCATAAAAACCCTTTTAGTCTTCTGCCTGATTACATTCTATTTTGTTTAGTCTATTACACTGCATTACTTTTAGGTCTATTTCCTGTGACAAAACCTTCACCATTGTTTGCTCTGACTGAACTGTCTATTTCAGACGGTGTGCACCTGTACACTTACATGCCTGAAAACATGTGGTATTACCCTGACAACCAGCTAATCTTAGCTGCCATGTTCTCACCAACATATTTTAACAGAGATTTTTTATAGGCATAGTTTTAATGTTAATTGGTGTTTTTTGGTTTTTTTTTTTAATAAATGTTCTTAGTCTGAAATGTGTTAATTTAGCCTTGTTTTTATACACGAATAAACAAAATCTAAATCTTGTGACACCACTGGCAACCTCTCATAGCAACCCAGAACATGAGACATGGAAAAGCAGCAAGTCACATCTGCACACAGCAAAACAAAGTGGAAAACAAATCAAAGTAGATTTGATCTTTCGTTCTACTTGACATACATGCCTGAGTAGCATTCTTTGTTGCGGTCAACTTGTAAATAAATCTTGAAATTGTCTGCATGTTTCGGGGCGGCAGCAAGCAAAGCTGTCGGAAAGATGTCTTTCATGCTGCATTGAAGAGATCACAAACGCCAATACTAATTAGGCGGCTGGAGCGGCGGGAGGGGCAGAGCAGCGAGGAGGCACTGGTCTTTCCCACAGTCGGCTATCTCAAAGCCTGCACATACCGAGCCGATGCAGGGGGACAGGGAGGCCTCTGTGGCACACATCAAAACAGCTGGAGTGACTGATAGGGTACCTCTCCTGCAGGCATCCCTGGTATGCACTGTACACAAGTCCTGCCATTGTGTAAAGGGCTGCATTTTGGATTAGCAAACACGGATTTCAATTCCAATAACTCCTCTGATGTTTCTGCTCTGATCTTACTACATGGCCACGAGGCAACGCGGGCTTATGATGCTCGGAATAATATTTATCCAGTGTGCACACAATGTAGGAGTAAGCCTCATGTATTTTAAACATTAAAAAGATATATGTATATATATATATATATATATCAAATTGAAGGAAAAAACAACATAATCCACGTGCCACCACAACTGCTACAGTGTGCTTTAGCATTGATTCTCTGAACTCTACTGGAGGGATGAACACTATTCTTCCAAAGATATTCCTTCATTTGGTGGTTTGATGATGGTGATAAAGAATGTTGTCTGACACGTTTCAAAATCTCCCATAAGTATTCAACTGGGTTGAGATATGGTGACTACGAAGGCCATAGCATATAATTCATATATTTTCCTACTGATCAAACCATTTAGTGACCCCTCGTACCCTTTAGATATAGGCATTGTCATCCTGGAAGAGATCACTCCCATCAGGGTAGAAATGTTTCATCGTAGGATAAAGGTGATCACTAGCAACTACTTTTTATTGAGTTGCAGTGACCCTTCCCTTTGAGAGGACAAATGGACCCAAACCATGCCAGCTTAATGTCCCCCACAGCATAACACAGCCACCAGATCCCCTCACTGTCTAATGTGTCACCCATCTGTGTATGTGTATGTCTATATATATATCTATATATATAGATATATATATATATAGATATAGATATATATATATAGATATATATATATATATATAGAGATATATATATATATAGATATATATAGATATATATATATAGATATATATATATATATATATAGATATATATATATATATAGATATATATATATATATATATATAGATATATATAGATATATCTATATAGATATATCTATATAGATATATCTATATAGATATATCTATATAGATATATCTATATAGATATATCTATATATCTATATAGATATATATATATATCTATAATATATATAGATATATCTATATAGATATATAGATATATCTATATAGATATATAGATATATCTATATAGATATATAGATATATCTATATAGATATATAGATATATAGATATATATAGATATATATACATATCTATATATATATAGATATATATATCTTATATAGATATATATCTATATATATAGATATATATATAGATATATATCTATATATATATATATATCTATATATATATAGATATATATATATATCTTATATATATCTTATATAGATATATATCTATATATATATATATATCTATATATATATATATCTATATATATATATATATATCTTATATATATCTTATATAGATATATATCTATATATATATATATCTTATATATATCTTATATAGATATATATCTATATATATATCTATATATATATAGATATATATATCGATATATATATATATAGATATATAGATATATATATATAGATATATATAGATATATATATAGATATATATAGATATATATATATAGATATATATAGATATATATATATATATATATAGATATATATAGATATATATATAGATATATATAGATATATATATATAGATATATATAGATATATATATATATATATATAGATATATATAGATATATATATAGATATATATAGATATATATCTACTATATATATATCTATATATATCTACTATATATATATCTATCTATATATCTATCTATATATATATATATATATATATATATATCTATATATATATATCTATATATATAGATATACACACATATATAAATATATACACACACACACACACACACACACACATACATGTATATGACAATATGTAGCAATTAGCGTCTTTCATCCTGCATCAAAACACAAAACATGTGCCTCTGTGCTTTAAGAATCTGCCTGAACAGAAACAAGAAGACCAAACAGATCAGAGGCTCCATATCAGCTGGCACAGGCTACTGGCCTGTATGACTGGGAACACTGTGCTCCTGCTTTTAACTGCTGAGATCAAATTAGCCCATACACACACACATGCACAGCATCAGTGCAGGATGAAGCACAGACTGTACCACTCAGATCTGGCAGGTTGTGTAACAGTGGCTTTGGATGTATGACCAGTGATGGTAAGGACCCCTGACTATCGCCTCTGGCATCACAGTTTGTCATTAATGATCCTGCCACGGTCACTGGTGATAGGCTAATGATTGTGCCTCGGGTTGGTTGGGTCAGATCGTTTGGATGGGCGCCAGATTGTGCTGCAACTGGGCCACTAAACACATCACAATACTGTCAGCGGTGGGAGAAAAACACATCCAGTATGTCGCAAGACTTCCCAGCACAATATTTGTATTTTTTTAAGAACACAGTTTTTGATTAAATGTTCTTAAAAGAGAAAATTCTGTTTGAAAGTCGGAAAGGTTTTAATTTTTAACCAGCTTTGGATCAGTGATATCAGACCATTTCTCAAGCTATTTTTGGAACAGTCTGCAAGCTGACCTTATTCAAATTCTTTTGTACTAACGATTTTGCTATAGGCCAGCAGCTTTCTTGTAAGAGAGTAGTGCTTGAATGATTTGTGTGGGATTCAGATCCCTGCATTCTCACTTCCACATAATCCAGTTAAAGCAAAGGGTGCAAAGGAAATAGTTGACAGAGTGAACAGTAAAACATGCAGCAAACAAACACACGAAACATGAGTTTAGACAAGACTTTGGCTGTAAGGATGCCTATGAGATGTCGGTCACAGCTGACATCTTTTGTCCTTTCTGTTAGATTCTTGTGGAATGAGAAATCATCTAGAACAAACATCGCTTTAAGATGACACTTAATCTTAACCCTAAAGCCAGAGAGACTGGTTGCCAGAGCAACCACCTCACCTCAGAGCAAGAACCTGAATGGTTCAAATCAATTTCTACCTTTTGTAGGTACAGTGTAACTGCAGGGGGGGGGGCATTTTTCCTGTAAGAAGTAATCCAATTTTATTTAATGCTGTGTTGGCTTCTTTTGTGCTCAAAAGTGTTCTGTTGAGTTTGTGCTGCTAAGTTTTTGCATTGGTATTACTGGATATGCCTTCCTGCACGTCACTGACATTTCAGCAGCGTGTACTTTGGATACATTCATCCAGAAACCTCCTCTTGGTTTGAATCAAGCTGGAGACCTTCATCAAATATCACATCACCTGTTTCAGACTACCGTCACACTGTAAACCACATACTGTACTGTAGATGTATGCGAATAACAATGTAAAGAGTAGAGAGAAAGGGACTTGGAGAAAGTGCTGAGCATGATTGATGCTGTCAGCACTCTAAGATAACACTTCTAACTTAAGGTGCAGCTAGTTACAGTCAAGATGATTGTGCTGTCAGATGTCCATTCATCAAGGAAATTGGATTTAATTCATATAGCAACTCCATTCAACGTTAAACTCAGACTGCAGGCAGGACAGTAATTTGATTTTTGATGAGTTATTCACAGGAGTTTCAACCTGCAGTGATCGACCAACTCCACATTGTCAGCACATTTACACTGCACTCCATGGTTGGTGAAGGAGATGTGTGGTGTTTTTGGCGGTATCATCAGTTACTGTATCAGATCAAGACTTAGCGCTTCTGCCACCAGACTCCATTCAGTGAGTAGAAAAGTTACTTATTCGTGTGCCATGAGTCTCTAGCAGCACACTCAAAAAGTACAACCAAACTTTCAGTTGCTGTTCCCTCGTGGTCACAGAAAAGCCTCTATCTGGGGTTCAGGTAACAGTGCTTTGAATGCTCTCCTGGAAACTACGGAGAACTTTTGATTTCTGTATGTTACACTGCAGAAAATAACTCATTTCAGTTCTACAGACTGCACTGGCATATCTTAAGGACTAGCTGGGTTATGTTTGTCATCCTGCTCAGACATGGTCACAGGTGTTCTGTGAGGTGTCAGACGGGCCAGATGTTCAGGGGGATGCAGCAGAGCTCCCAGAAATTGAGAGATTAAAGTGCATCACAAGATACTGGTGAGATGTAAGAATAAAATATGTCTTCATACTGTAGGAGAAGTTATAATTGTTAATGCTTCTAATTCATATATATTTAAAAATGTTATTATATCTGCATACATTGAACATATGTGTCACAAACCATTTATTTTAGGCTTGTATACTGTCTATAAATGCTAAATAGAGGTTCACCAAATTTGTAAATGCATATTAAACAGACTGATGACCATGACTATTATTTATAATAAGCACCCAATTGAACAGAATTTCCTAAAATATTATATAATGTATTTATGGACACAAGCGCAGACCTTGAAGCCTGACTAAATGGATTCTTGTGTGATCGTGATTTTGTGATCTCATGAAACTACCTGCCTGACTCATGTTTAAACGGCAGAACAAGCACAATAAGAGGAATTTCAGATAGATCAGGGAGATTATTGCTTTTTAAGTGCATGATTTGTACATGAAGGAAAATGTACTAAGTTGCCTGTATAGTCAGAGTTCCTTTAAGTCAATTATTGAATCAAATAGAGGAATTACTATTTCAGGTTTATCACCGCCATAAGGAGAAATGTCCCCATTCTGTGACCAGACCAGGCTGAGTTTTTATTCAGGGAAAGGCAGTTTTGGTAGATAGGAGGAGGAAGAAAGAAATCTATCTAAATGAAAAAAATATTGAAATATCCAGACAATGACATTTTGATATTATGTTTTGATGGCAAGTGTTTTCTGTTGCCTGCTTTACAGCAGCGTGTTCCTGTCCCATGTGTGCACGCTTGTATTTTCTCATGGCATAACTGGGCCATTAGAGTCACTCTGATGCACCACATATATTTGCTATTCATAACAGGAAGAATATGCCCCAATTGACCGCGCATATTTCTGTGACAATTGTTTTCACAGCAATTGTTCCAGTCTATTTTGGAATTTCACGTTTTTTCTTTGAGTTTATTCCACCTCAATAAGGACAAAGAAGTAAGAGATTTTCATTTGAGCGATTTTCAAACATTCCAGGTTCTTGGCCATTTGTCTCCAGGCCGTCTGCTCGCAAACAAGAATAGAAAATGGCTGCGATGTTGCAGGCTCAAGTCCAAATCATGACCAAGGCCTGTATGTTTGCTTTCACCATCAGTTTTTTTGACACACATATACAGAACTCCACATTCAGCCAAAAGAAGAAAAAAAAAATAATAATTAAAACTGCTGCTGATGCTTGATGTGTGGTGAAATTAAGCGACTTCTATCAACAACAAAACTATTTAAGGGGTTTTGGGGAGCCTCCATGCAAAAGCAGGTACAACAACAAACAACTTTTAATTAATACCAAATGCATGAAAACTTCAATAAAACTATAAAATGCAGACACCTAGTGTTTATTTACATTAAAAATTCACTCTTTACCACACTTAAATGTGTTAATCATCTTGCCAAACCGCTTTTTTTTTTTTTACCACCATGTGATTTTAACATATTGCAACATACACTTTAATTGCAGTGTGTGAGTGTGAGTGTGTGTGTGCGCGTCTGTGTGTGTGTGTCTGTGAGTGTGTGTGCGTTGGGTACCACTTGAGTAGTCTACTCATTTGTTTGGAATGCACATAAATTCTCGACTTTACTGTAGGGACACAGCTGGCCAAACGATTAATGTACCAACAAAAACACCGAGAGCCGAGACATTATGAAGTTCAGTGTGTGAAGAACCAGGCCACAATAGAACCAGAACCAGCTTGTAAATTCCTGGAGGAAAATCCAAATGAAACTCGGGTAACTGGTTCACAATGTGCACAAAGTGAGCGAAAGAAAAACTCTCCTTAATCTTATCTTTACATTTGTCACATTACAAGAAAGTGACACATTGCATTTTGGGTCAAGGATCGGTTTCCCCGCCACAATTACAGTGAAACTGAGATAATCAGTGTATAGCAGCAAGTGACACAGTGCAGATTAATCTCAAAGGCCCCCAGCATACCTTCTCCCCCTCCTCTAGTGTCTGACGGGCCATAGAGCACACATCCAGCATGCAGATGGCACTGCTGGCCTTGCTTTTTCCAAGGGCAATGCAAGGACAGACTCATTACCAGCAGCATTAACTTGACATTTCCATCTGACATAACTCAAATTGTCAAAGCAAATTCTATTAAATTCGTTTCATAGAAGATGTGTTCTGATTTCCTCTCGTTGTTCACTCCTGCCATTCCAAGTTGTTTATATTTGGTATTTTCATTTGCAAGGAATTCAGATTCAAATACACAAATATCAAGACGAGCCAAGTACCTGTTCCATCCAGGCAGTGAAGGAACGCTGCCAAGAGTCTTTCTTCTCTAGATGCAGGTATGTGTTGAAGAGGATGAGGTAAATGTAGCGCTCCAAGTACTGCAGGCTCCTCAGCAGCAGTTGCTGACAATCCTTCTCCGTCTTACCACTTTTGATCTAAGAAAAGAGGAAAACAAATGTATCAGGTGAGCACAACACACTTTTCTTCATACAACAACAACTGTAGTCAGGAGTGTACCTTTTTTTCAAAATCTTAGTCCAGAAAATAATTATGAGCATTAAAAAACAAGAGAGAGAGGTCCTCCATTCAGTCAAGTGCAGCAATTCACAGAATCCTTGATGTTCAATAGTGAATAGTGGACATTTCATAGGGGCTGCATAAAGGGCCAGTATAAGATGAATAAGGAGATTTTTTTTGTTTTGGACTGTTAATTATGCAAAGATATTCCAGTAGAGCCACAGAAAAATAATATAGGCGTGTAAATGTGTCTGATATTCCCCTTTAAGCCTCAACAGTGTCACTTGTTGAAATCATATGTTATGATGAATTACATGTTCTCTTCTACCTTCTACCACCCACTACCTCAGCCTAAAAAAAGACCTTCCAATACCTTATAATTTTAAACATGTGTCTAGACGACTTCAAGCTGTGTGTGATATGGTTGACCATGTTGTCCAATCACATTTTATCATCTCCTTCCCCAGATAGCAGTTTTGACAAAGAGTTAGCAAGCCATCGAAACTGTCACCCACAGTGCACCCTAGTTTTCATAACAGTTGTTTACTCCCTGTGCTTCCAAAGACCTTTAAACAACACTTCATCAATAAATAGTTACATGGCAAAACCCTGTGGTCAGGAACACTAGAACATTGCAATTATCATAACTATGAGATTTTCCTATAACTCCCTCAATTGGTATTCGAGAGACAAGATAATGGTACTCTCACAGGCCTAATTCACTGTCTAAAGGAGGCAGAGGGGAAAAGACAATTTTGGACACAAGATGATTAAAATGCTCTTAGAAAAATGTCAGTCCAAAACACATAAAATGAAAACTTTGCTTATTTAACCAAGCAAAGATGAACTATGCAATGAAGCAGCTCTCTATTAGCCTTAGTCATGCCACTTCTCACAAAGTTGGTAATTGGGTTGCTCCTCAATTACAGGCTGTGACAGCACAGATGTAAATGCAGACAGGCTTTCATTAATGTGGCGAGTCGGTGTCAAGATGTTTTCCCTTTTTTTCCCCTCGTCTTTTTTTTCTTTTCTTTTCTTTTCTTTTTCTGATTGCTTAGAGCCTCAAGCGCTTCCAGGCATCAAGTGGCAAGGTCTGCCATCCAGCTGTGTCTGTGTGGTGGAATGTGAGGTGTACACTGGATTGGATAACATGTCAATTGGGGTTAAGAGAAAGTAACAAGCGGGGACGAGATGTAGTATAGCTCAGTGACCTGTTAGCAGGCACTTTCTCCCAGCAGACTGTTGTCTGCATTGTAATGAGCATTTTGACTGCTTGTGGTCTTTGTATATGATTGTTAATACAGGGCAAAAATCTTATCAGCTCACAGTTAGCTGCAAATCTTGTATATATTGAAGATATTTTGGGGCTGCACAGAGAATAATCAAAGTTTACCAAGTAGGTGGGCTAGCACTCAGGGTAATTTGAAAAGTGCACAGCACACCATAATACGATCATTCCAGAGCTGAATGACGCAACAGAGAGAGAGGGGGAATGAGCAGGGTTTCCTGTCCGTTCCCAAACAGCCGTGGTTGGATCTGAGTTATCCAAGCATCTGCCGCTGAGCGGAGGAGAAACTACACCTAGGCAAAGAAAAGATGTACTGTCTGTTGTCTATCAACTGTCCGAGGACACAGATGAACAAAGAAAGCACACATTCACCTCACTTTTTCCTAATCTTTCCAAGTTAACATGGAATACAGTGGGAGAGCAGGTGAATGCTGTTGAACCCGATTACCCTGTGCGCCCTGCACCCCCAGGGGGCTTTCAGCATTTCATTTCTTATCCTGAAACTCCACAGTGCCAAAGCCTGGCAGCTATCCGTGCATAAGTCATGGCCAGATACTCATAACACACACACACACACACACACACACACAGGCACTCAGATTGCATAATTCACACCTCTACAATCTGCAGAGCCCTAATTCTGAGTCTGCCATCTGTCTGTCTACATCAACGGAGCCATATGTGCGGTTGGGCGGCCTCTCTTGCACCCTCAGAAATTCCTTCAGAAAACATTGTTGGGGAAGATGTGGTGAAGAAAGAGTAAATTTCTTCCATTCCATGTAAAGGAGACAGCCTTGAGAGCTTTGGATTTACAAAGATTACATTTTTAGGGTTCTAGGCCGCCCGTGCTGTGCTGATAATCATTTCCAATTTTCAGTATTTTGCTTTCATAAGTTAGTTGTTGAACACATTATCATTTTATAAGGTGTTCAATAAAAAGGTTTTTAAACCTATTTCTTACTTGCTATGCTGAGATGAAAAAGAATAATTCCATCTGGTTCAACAGTCTGAACAACTTAAAGAGAAGTAAGTAAAGTTTCTACTAAATCTATGAAAAGGAAGAGAAGGAAGTAAGTGGAAATTGCAGCATCCTTTTATCTGCCTGGTCTTTCAGAACAAAGGAGGTATCTGGTCTGTCCTCGTTTGCTATCAAGGCTAAAAGCAATAATTCAGCCAGCTGCTGAGGTGTGATAATGTATGTCCTCAGCTCTGCTCGGTCCTCTGTGAGATGGGAGGCTGGCCAAACACAGACCACATACCATTGTTGAGAGAGTCCAGGAATGCTGGATGGCTGAGCAATGCTTCTAACGAGGACAATGTGAAAGACAGAGAGAAATGTTTAAAAAGAGATGGAGGCACTGTATGTTATCGCTGCATGGACACTACTGGGAGTAGATACACCTTTCTGTTAAATGCACTATTAGAAAAATCTTACTGACAGCTCCTCAATACAAGTACTAAAGATTACTATTGTTTTAACGGCTTCTGGTACGTTTTCAGTATTCAAGTTGTTTTTCACACACACATACATATCCAATGCCAATGTCTTTAAACCAACCTTTTATGGAAATTACTCAATACATTGAGTCATTTAAGGCACATAATTCTGGAAAAGTACAGGGTCTGACACCACAACCCACAGATTTGTTGTTTATAAGAAAGACTACAGACAAACGTACACACAAATAAAATAAGTCAAAATTTTACATTGTGTACGTTTCAAGTGTCAGATCATTCTGCCATGTCTGCTGCCATTTTAGCTCATGTCCACCGGGCATGTAAATGTCTCGCTTGTGGCCCTGGGTCTATTTTTTCCCCTGAGCAGCGTGCATCCATGAAGTGTGAAATTCACTTGTGAGTACATTCAAATGCCCACTTTTACTGATAATTCACCCTGCAACGTATTTACAATGAATCTATTGTTACTGTCTGGACACAAATGCAGCGAAACTAGTTTTTCTTATTTGTAAGTAAGTAAATACATGACATAATGCAGTTGTACAATAATTAAAGAGAATGTATCATGCATATTTCCATGGTCATATTCTGGAGCTTATTAGGAGTTTTTCCTCACCACTGTCGCCAAGTGCTTGCTCATGTGGGAATGTTGGGTCTCTTTGAATTAAATTAAAGTGTAAGTTCTAGACCTGCTCTATGAAAAGTGCCTTGAGATGACTTTTGTTGTGATTTGGCACCATATAAATAAAGATGGATTGATTGATTGTGTTTATATTCCACTTGTATATCTTTGCATGGTTTAAAGTTAAAAAAAGATCTTCTTATGAATATGATGCCAGTCCTTTTTAGCAGCCCCTCAGTTCTGCCTCTGTCCGAAACAGGCTGTTTTAGCTCTCTTTAAGACCGCCCTCATGATGAGCCTTCTCTGTTCTGATTGGTTAGCTATTGTAAGCTGTGTCTGGGCAGAGTTCCAGCAGCTCAGGAGGCGGGAGCATTGTTACACACCTTCACCTCAAGGTTGGGAAATCTGACAACGCTTAACACAAACATCTGAGATTATTACGGTTTAAAAAAAGACCTTTTATGCTGAGTCAAGTTCAGCCACAAATCATCTACTGTATAAACAATATCTAAATGAGCCACTAGCCTGTATTCCATATGTTTTAAAGAAAGACAAACATCAGCAAAAACAACTCTCGACAATATTGGAAATTGGTAGGATTTTCCGCCTCCAGCTGACATTGGAACAGCGATGGAGCATGCAGTCGACATCTGGGATAAGATGCTTTATAAAATGCCAAATAGCTTAAGAGCAATATTCAGGTTTTCAATTTCATTCAGTGATACAGTTTATAAGTGAATGTAGTGGTACATTCAAACAATCTATGTATTATAATGTCCATTTGTTCAGTCAGAGCAACATTGAACTAATCTATGTATATGCATTATCCAAAAATAAATGCACTATGCAGAAACAGAATAAATGCACAATCCCCTTGTAAAGGTGTAAGTATATTAAAGATAAACAGCACCCACATATGTCAAATACTGCCTGACAGGGATACTGCATGTCATCAGGTCTGGTATAAAAAGATGCCACACTGGTATGCTGGATGTTGAGTAATCACAGGTCCTTCACAGACTATCTGAAAATCTCTCCTGTAGTAACTCAAAGGCGAGGCAACAATAACACATGCTCGGCATTCATACAAACAGGCTTATTTACAGCCCAACCTTGCAGCAGTGACGAGAACCCCAACCCCCCTCCCTATACACATATACTGAACACTCACAGGAATGTCAGCCAATTGCTAGCTAGCTTGTACTATCGATTTCTCAAATCACTGACATTTCACTCACCAGGGTGTCTGTGGGCACTAGCGATTTCTGTCCATCTCTTGCTGTGAATCTCTCTGAAGCTGTTTTAAATGTGTGCGACAAGCATTTTAGTAATCATGCAGTGAACACACCAAGTAAACTGTCTGCCATCAGCCTTTGTAGGACTGATGTTCGGTGTCTGTGTCCACCCACTGCTCTTGTCGTTGTTGTGTTTTCAGCGCTTTTGGCAATAATCTACTCTTTACCTGTGGCTGTCCAGCCAACTGAGCATATTGATTAAGAAAAGCAGCTGGGAAAAAGGGATTGCTAAGGGTTAGGGTTTCCTTCTAGCATAAAAACAGCAAGCAGTATTTGGTACAAATTTGTGTTATTGCAAAGCAGGGAATTCTAGTGATGTTTTCTACACTATGAATACAAACAACTGCCACCTAGAGAAACTGGAAAAAATAAGATTTTACCATAACCTGTCTATAGTTTAACAATGTTTCTACTCAAAGTGACACTGGTGCATTATTATTTGAGTTTCCTTTTCTGTTTTTCTTCACCTTTAGAAGATATTTATGTTGTAGTTTTTACTATAGTTACATGGGGCCATAAAGTTTGGGTGAAAATCGTTTGAAAAGCAAGTTCTGGGTACTCTCCACTGTACATTGGGAATAAAAAAAAAAACCGATACATATCCAAGTGGACATGAACATAAATTATAAAACCAAATATTATGTTCTTCTAATGATGTAAAACCACTATGCTGGCATTTTTTTTTTTTAAATATCAAGGATGGCTCATTTATTAAGAAACGTATCATACAGCTTCTGGACGGAGCACCACACTCTAATCCTAAAATGATGGCAGACGAGCGCAGAGGGTCGACCTTTCTGTGGTCTCGTGTGGGTCAGGACTGAACTGAGAGGTGCACACTATGGAGAGGTCCGTCTGCCTGACATATGGTGCCAATTACCAGCTGATGGGGTTGCCGAGGTAAAGAGGCCAATCCATATTGGCCCTTCCCACCCAGGTTAGCACAAGCAGCCATTCATCAGATCCTGCAGAACACCTCCCACCCAAATCCTAAACCAAACCCCGACCTGTCTCGAGTGGACAGGCAGCCTACACATGGCTCCTTGACTCAATGTACAGACAACTCAAAGTCAAGTACACACACTGATTTTCAGGTAGGTTCATTAAGTGAACCCAAACCAGGGTCCAACTGCAATTTCTGGATATACTCTCTGTTCAGGCTGACTGCTGCCAAATGTGACGGTTGCCATTTCATAAGAAATATAATGGGACAGCGTACACATTTAAAACAAACAAAAATAAAGGATGCTTGATTGAAACTTCAATCTTTTTTCCCCTCTGTCTTTCCCTGTCTCACATGGACACACACACAGACACACATGTACTTTACACATTAAATAGATTTCACGTCACTCATCTTTGCCAAGATGTATTACTCTAGGTTTTCTGCTGGCACCAACACGTCACTACATAACTCAGAAATGTAATTCATTTGTACAATTCCCATTTTACGACATCTCAGACATCTCTACATCACCAAACTTTGCAAATTGTTAATCAGTTTAAGCCTTATTTAGACTCAGCTGCACTTACACTATGATGTAGTTTGAGTTGAAGGCTCAAAAGCATGAATAAGTAACGTGCATGTTTGTGTTATTATATTCAAAAGCCTGTAATTCCCATCTTTAGTTGCATGTTTAACAACCATTGGAGCTTAACCTGCTTAAATTTGGCATTTAGCAAATTATGATGATAATATAATTAGACTGCTTGAATCTTTAGTATTTTTCGTCTGGAGGAGTTGATTCATTCTTGCTACTGGACATTATTAATGTTACGTTACCTAAAAATGTACTGAGGTGCAACATTGTTTGCCATCATTTTATAAAATAAGAGTGCCATTATATCCCAGTGTCTATTATAGACTTGCATCATTCAGGTTTTTGCTCTCTTGGCTGAAACTTCCATCTCTTTTTACAAGTGACTCCTAACATCAGTCTTCCTCTGTGTTTAGTATGCTTCTATAAAACTGTGTATTTTTATTTAGCTTCTGTTTAACTCTTTGGAGCTTTCTAACTTTGACTAGAAAGGTGCAACATATTTTTATATATACATTTTTTAAATAAATAATACTAGTACTATTAAAACATTTTTCTTACTGTGTTGATCCATCAGATTCTGCAATGTGTAAAACTGAAAGAAGTATATTTTAAACATACTTCTTACATCAGACATACTTAAATATTTCTCCAGGTTGCATGCACCCACCCAGCATGTGTATGTTTTTTTTACATGCACTCCCATTTTTCTGAAAACCCGACCATCCACCCACCCAGTCTGTCTGCCGCCTGCCAGGTTGGCCAGTAGCGAAGCAATCAAAGTTATACATCATCTGGCTTCAAGCTGCAGAACTGATCTTTATGGATCAAGATGGTGCCCAAAACTCCCCTTTTAAAAAGGAACAGAGAAGCCATGTAGCAGCCAGTGAGAGGAGGGGACGGAGATGCCTTTATGTTAATGGTTTCTACAGATTCCAATCCTCTGTCTGTCTTTTTCCAGTTGCTCAGCCACACTACACTGATTAAATCATGAAGTTGAGGTTGAGGTGGATTTTAGGGGCAAGCTGTGTCAATCCACATACTGTATATATGCAGATTTGCCATCAACCAATCTGTCCATCTTGTGTCAAATGGCTTAAAAATGAATGTGAAAATGTAATTTGTGGTTAAAACAGTTCAGATACTTTGTCATGAAGTGAAGTCTTATGGATTATCTGTATTCGCTATCAGAATACAGACTTAACTTTTCTTAAACATTTAAAATTAATATCTATCAGCTCTAATCAAAAATAAACAAACAGGATCTAAGGATAGGATTAACAAAAATGGAGAACTAATGAAGGAATGTATTGCGCAATGAAGACAAGCAAAAATACATAATGTCTGTTGAGCAGAGATTACAAAAGCCACAGGAGGAGACAGGGCTCATCAACTTAGCCTACACAGAGACTGGAATATCTGCCCGCATTAACCACACGCATTATGGTACATTCTGTACGTGCACATGCCTGGAAACAGAGCACATGGAGACTCCCACTGTGAATCAATCATTTATTGAGCTTTCGAAATATCTTGTGCATGCAAACCCAAACTTGGGCATTAAAATGGTATGTCTGCAAGCTACAACTAATCAGACATTTAAAACCCACTGAGTTCTCCTAATCAAATTTTTACTCTTGGCTGCAAAATACTTGTCTGTATTGATGCTGGTGGTTAATAGAAAGCAAATGTATTGATGGCTGATTTTTTTTTCTTTGTGAGGAAGCCACAAAACTGCTGTGAGGAACTGTTTGTCAGCCACAGTACTGCACAGCATGGTTGAACACTGTGATCTGGAAGGACATTTTTAACTAACTATGGATGGATTACCATTACATTTTGTACAGACAGAATACAGATGATAATGATTCCACCGAGAGCCACTGACAGGTCAAGATTTCCATTTTTCTGTGTTCAGACAGAACGCAAAGCTATTTTTAAATGTGGCCTTATTACACGCAATATCAATGCAAAGATGCAAGTATTCATATGCAAATTCACCAGGACAACACAAACTGACTACACGTCTGCGCAAGTTGAAAATGTTTCAACTTGAGTGAAAAATATGGATGTATTCTTGGTGGCTTTATGAATGTACTTCATAAACATACAGGGATGAGAGGGGAATATTAGCTGGTGTTACATAAACTTTAACTTGCTACTAAAGCATCATTGTAATTATTAAAGCTTAACAGGAAACATTCAAACTTAGTGCTGAGTCTGACATGTTAAAATTGTCACTGTGGTGAAGATAAATACTTTAGGGGCAGTTTACTACAGTAAAGATGGTATAATTAATGCGATTCTTGGCTTGCTAGTTTATTAACATCGGCTCAGAGGGAAAACAGAAATACTGGTGGGCCAAGATAAGCTAACAGAGCACAAAGTAGCATTAGCAAGGCTAAGCTACCAAATATGCAATGTCAGCTAGTAAAGTTCATATTTAAACTTGAACTTGAACTTATTTTTTTAACCATTTGGGGCAGTGGCAACAAGCTGTGAAAACAACGCTTCTCTCACCTACAGTAGTTTTGCACTGGGTAGATAGCGTCCAGTTTTTAGAGCTTTACAGCTTTTAAAAATGTGGGCCAGAAAACTAAAAAGCTGAAAGTCTGACACTATCCTGCAATAATTGCAATTTGTTTACATAATTATTCGATCATTATTCTTCAATTTTCTCAGTGGTGACCAATATGTCTGCACCGTGAATGTTATTTTTCTGTTGACAAAGAAGCTACAGTAGTGTTTGCTAGAAGTTGTTAATGTAATGTTTTTCACAACGATAAAAGAATATACTAATTTAAGAGTTTTTCCTGTAAATGATTTAAAAGAACCTGTGCAGCCGGGTCCATGATGACAAATTCGTGGTTGTGGCACAGAATATTACCTCCGCCTTCAGAGTTGTAGACAGCCGTCAACAAACCCAATACCAAATCTATTTGAATCACTGAAAAAGTAGATGTGGGCAGCAATTCAGAGGTCTGAACCACTCACAGACAAAACTTTCGCTACCTTTTGTTTTCTGTGTAACAATCATTATATCGTCATGGGGCTGCTGGCCCTTCTATTGACTTTTTTATATTTAGTTCAATCTGAGCAGCTGCTGCTGTCAATCCATACCATCCGACTATGTTCCTGCACCTATTTTATATTCTTAAATTACTTATGTAAAATGCATTTTATCCAGCACCTAAATGCCCACACCCATCAAATCTGCCATTATAATGATTACTTCCAAGAATAGAAGATTGCAGAAATAAGGTAGACCTACATTGTACCTTACTTTGAAGCGGTCTCTATGGGATCGAAAAAGTCATTTGACAAGGCAGATCTGAATGTTCCTTGCTGACTGTGTGAGTTGTTGGCACTTTGGGAGTAGTTATAGCGTCGTTAACACAGGATTCATCTGTTGCTCAACTGTCCTCACGTATGAAACACAGCTTCCCCATTGGGGCATTGTGAACCTCAACCAAGTCACGACTTACCGCATATCCCACATGGTTGGCATTTAAGTCAGTTCACCATTGGGATTGTATTCCTGTAGGTATTTGTTCAATGCCAGTAGTTAGCTGGTGTGAAAGATTAGACCAAAAAGGTAGACCTTTTCCTGCTGAAATGATTTGGGGCTTAGCAAGACCTGTCAGATACCATGACCACAGCTACTGAGGGCATGCTTAAACACTCATGCATGGTTTTGGAGGTAGTTATTCCTGGTCTGTGGGCCTGGGGCAATGACAGGTTTAGTGTGTGGGGGCAGGAAATAGCAATCCTTCTGTGCAGTACCCAGCAAGGTCTGAAACACTGTCCTGGGGCCAGTGGTTGAAAAGGGGGTGGGGGACATGAGGAAGGTCAGGGCAAAGGGCAGGCCAGGGCAGTTCAGTTATTCAGGGTAAAAGGGGATAGACTAGGAGGCAAACATAACGATTTCTAAAGTGGTCAGCATGTAGAGAGTGAGCAAGAGCATGAAAGCTTGATCTCTTGCAGGGAGAGTGAACACTGTAAACTATAATAACTGCAGAGGCTGGAAGATCATAAAGCTAAATTAAAACACATAAGTCTATTATAGGACTAATGAAAGAACGATGTAATGAAGCAATACTCTAATAAACCAATTACCTTTTTCAATTTGTGTTATTTCTTAAGTAGACTATACAACTTTTTTCTGAACAGCAGCCACTTTGGTCACAATTTTCAATTACGGGATAATGGCAAATGCTAAATAATAGGGTAGAGGTAGAGGAGAGTCATCAAGTCAGTGTATTGACTCCAGTAATGCGAAACCTTTAAAATAATCCAACTGAGCAACCATGTGTTTATTGCTTATCTAACTTTTCATTTGTAAGAGGAAGACTGTTTTTTCTGATTTCAAAAAGTGTCAGTGTCTTGCTATTAAGAGGTTAGTCTGAACGTGTTTAAATAGTTTAAGGTTCTACACAGGCGCGCAGACTTTGTGATGTTGTGGCCGCCTGGCGTGCATACAACATTGAATTCCACAAACTTTTGCGTCACCGTATGCACGCAGATTTCCCAAAACGAGGAATAAAAAGTGAGAACGCAACGCCACTTTTGCGTTTTCTGTTCAGATCGTTTCCGTGTTAACATTGCCTAAATCACCAAAAGGCAAAGTCAGAAACTACATGAGCGCAGTTCTGATTGTAAAGTGCTATTCTGTTGAAAATAGCATTTTAAATCATTTCAGTTGAGCTTTCTGGATATCCTGCTGGCACTCTGTGTGAATCACGCTGCAGCAAAAAGTTGAAGTCGAGTTACACACCATAACGTGATTGAGCAATTAAACTTTGCACATGGTCATGGTGGTAGCAGAAGTTAGAGTAATAAGCAGTCTGAACATGATTAAAATTCAGGGTTTTGCATCTTTGGCTGTGAAAACCGGGTTTATTTGTGTGTTTGTTCCGACGATGGGGAGCACCATGTGATTTCACTGATTAGCACATTGTCAGCCAATGAAAAGAGACTTATCAGTGAAATGACTTGGCATGGCATATGACTGTAACAAAAACTGGCATGTACAGCCCTAATGGCTATAAATATTCCTTAATCATAATTTGTGTGATAGGGTGTGATTGGGTCATTGACAGAGTATGAAACATGGAACCAAATCATTATAATAGGCCTTCCTTAAACTGCAAGCTGTCGCATGTTTTCTTTCCCTAACACTATATGAATTTTGCATGCACCAATTCTAGCATATACCTCTTTCATTGTATCGTAACAGTTACTAAAGAAGGCACGTAACTCTTCAACCCCAGAAATGTATCAGCAGCATTAATGTTACGGGTGAATGCAGCAGCCCTTCAATGGACCGTGTCATGTTAGACATCAGTGAGTACTATAAACACAAACTAGATCTATTAGAGTATCCTTTGATGTCATTTACAGCTGTGGAAACTCCCGCAATAGCTACTGAATAGCAACTGACTAGTAGCAGCTGCGTATAACCCCCCATAGCTCACCTAACCTCTCAGGAAAAGTCCCGGGTGATGCTTTATTTACCTCTATGTGTACTGGCACACATACCTGACACATATACACATATATATACATCTACAACCTCATTACAAGTCCTTACTTTTGAGCCTAATTCTGCATAGGGAGAATGTGTTGTCCATGTCCAAATACCTCAGCTGGTTGCACCTGTTCAAATGGAATTTGGTCAAAATAAGTCACTTGTAGACAGCCGCAGCAAATACTGCTATTGGCATGTGAGAGTCTGGAAATTATGAATAAAAACAACAACAACCTCTGGCTCTACCACTTTCCCCTCTCCCACCCAGCGCTGGACCTAAATAAAAGCCTCTTTTGAGGAGCTACGAGTCAACCCACACCTCAGGGGAGAAGAAGAACTTGTCTCTGGTTCAGGTGGGCTCATTTTCCTGCCAATATTTCCTTTGGCCGTCACCAACTCCACTTTGTAATTGGGCCACTTATGTCAAGTGGTCATCCTAATTGAGATGAAAACTGTTAACACAAAGCCCCCTGAGCCAAAAGAGTATTGGAGATAGCTGAGATTTAAATGCAAAGCTGCAAAATACTAGTTCCAAAAGTAGTTTGTTAACCTAACTGTGTGATTGCCTCTCACTTTCTCACCCCATCTACCTTTTTTCTAATCCCTTGTTCTTCTTTCACATTGCAAAAACTCTTCTCCAGTGCACCATGCTTTATTCACCAAACATTTACAGATATCTCACCTTCAATAGGGTGTTATCTGATTCTGCTTCATCTTCCCTTACATACAATTCATTGTATGATTCATCATGTGACAAACAAATTACATATCATAATCAAACTTTTCTTCAAAATTACTCTAGACAAAATTGATAAAAAAAAATAATTGTAGGAGAAATTTTGATGACTATAAATCTAGAACATAACAATATTTTAACAATATTCTCTTGAAAATGTACTTTTTCATCTCAAGCCATCATTGATAACATTTTCCAATTCAGGCAGATTGAATTGGAGCTGAAACTGGTCTGCACCTCACAGTGTGTGCGTTCTCGAAGAAAAAAAGAAATATAGCCAAATATATTTGGCTGTCAGTGCTGCACCAGTCCCCTCAACCTCTGCAAACTTTTGCGAATTTGGCCCCAGCTCCTCTCACTTCTTCTTTCCTAAAGACGTCCGCTACCTTTCTCAGAAAAAAAAAAAAAGAAACCTGCTCACAGCATTCTCCCCTTTCTGAAAATATTTTTCCACTGCCCCGTCCAAACCATGAGGGCCTTTCTTTGGACACACACAGCATGATTTGCACTCATTCACTCTCAATCTATGCGTTTCAGTTTTCTCACCACCTGGGTGAAAAAGCATTCCAGTTTTGGAAAAGAAAAAAGGTGATAGGGGAAAAGTGCTGCAACTCTCGCCCAAAAGAAAAAGGATTAGGGTTTATGAGATTGTCAGATTTGATTCTCCATTTCTGCAACTCCACTCACTTTGCTTTAATAGCCTCTTGATGGACTGGGTAGAAGACAGCAAACTTCAGTGATCACATTTTCTGTACATGCTCTTAAAGCTGTTTGGACAGGTTGAATCAGACAAGGTGCTAGAACTAACAACATACTGGACAAACAGAAATATTATTCATCATGGAAATGGCATATGCTGCTATGAAATCAGGATAATGTGAGTTGATGATAAAAAAATGGAAAGATAATAGAAGGCTGCAACCATGGGAAGACAGATGGAAATTAGGTGATGTTGGGGTTTGTGTTCCTAAAATCGTTTGACATTTTGCATTATCAGATTCCCTGTCCATCCAATAAATCCAGCCTGTGTGTCAACACACCTGTCAACACAACAAAGCTTCACAATGAAAGAGGACAATATCAAAGTGAACTGTAGTGGGCAGAAATCGCTCGAGGCTATTTTCCACCTCAAACTGGCTTGACAATGGAAAGAGAGGCCCCTGCAGCTGATTCCTGTGCAGGAGACGGAGGAGGAGGCAGAGGAGGAGAGGAAGCAGCCTCTCTTCTGCGTTGGCCCTGACATTGGAGGATGCATCTGCAACGAGGGGTCACGCCTGGACGGCAGCAGGGATTTACAGGCCCTTCAAGAAGACCCCCCCCCCCCCCCCACCACCACCACCACCACTACCACCACACATAGATACACACACACACACACGCACTCAGCCCCCAAAAACCTCACCCGCTCCGCCACCTCCCTTCCCCCTTTTCCCTGGCCCCTCTGGGAGCTGGCGGACGGTTCGGGTCCCAGTGTAAATATATTTTTTTCTCTATCAAAGACACATTTTCCAACCACTGTCAAAGTGGAGGCGGGTGCTTAGGAGGGGTGAGGAGGGGGAGGGCTACGAGAGAGAGAGAGAGAGAGAGAGAGAGAGAGAGAGAGAGAGACAGAGAGAAAGAGTGGGGGTGAAATTTTTCCCTCTTCCTACCCCCTTTTCTCCCCCTCTCTCGTCTGCTGCTGCCTGCCGGGTTCTAGCAACATCTGGCACTGTTTATCACCTGGCCTGCTGGTTGAGGCAGGAGGGGAAAGGCTGAAAGGGGAACACGGTGCCAACCTGAGGTCCGAAGGGGCAAGGTTAAAGGACAGAGCAGCTTACTTTGTAGTTTTGGCTATCATTTCAATCCGTTACCATGACACTGTATTCACCAAGGTAAGTGCTCAGATTTGGAAACACAGTGATTCCCATAAGAATGAGGAAAAGAAGGAAAGGGTGTGTAGATCACGTACAGTATGTCACAACCAGAAAGTTGGTCTGTTGGTCCCCAGCTGAAAGTTTGGGTAATCATTTTACAGTTCTGCTTTTTAAAGTTGGATTATAGTTGTACCAAGCGTGTAGTTATCAGATTTGCTGCTAGGTCGTGTATGCCTACAGCTTGATGAAACTAAAATAGGTACCGAAAGGGACTAAATTTGCTATACGGTGGGAGAAAATCCAAGAAGAACTGACAAAAGATGACAACAGGAAATGTTTCCAAGAATGGGGGAAGCACTGGGAAAAGTTAATCGCATCTCAAGGGGAGTACCTTGTAGGAAATTAAAAAGGAAAGATTAATAGTGGCAGTTTTACCTGGGAATTTTCAGATCCCCCCTCATGTGTTACAGCGTAGCTTAAAAGTCTATGCACCTAACAGATGAAGCTATGCCATAGCTGACCTTAAGATAAGACCGGTGATTGGTTGCTTGTGCTTTATCGGACAAGTTCCTGATGTACGACGTTCCAGTGAACATTTTTGTGAGTGAGGAAAACATGAAATTTTAAAAAATGATGAGCTCACTTATCTTCTCCTTTTCAGCAACAAACATCTAGGAAAGTCATCTCTTATGCAAACCTTCAACCTCCTATCGCAGGTGAATGAAACGTAAACACAGAATAGTAACATATTCATTCATATAACAAGACCCACAATCTCTCATATCACAAAGTGAATAAAAAATGTACTGTTACTGAGGGGAATATTATTTAAAGCACGATATGCCTGATTATCTATAGTACTGTACATGTGACTAATCCTGTGATGGTCATATTAGCAGGAGAGATCTGGTGATGAACTATAAATCAAAACACACACCATGAGTATCTACACATGTTAACCCCCAGCGGTGACCATAAATCCAGCTTGAAATTGGCTTATCAGGAGGTTTGCTCAAAACATACACAATTCTTTTACTGCTCATGTTTCATACCCTATCGGACGTCTTTTTAGTGATATAGCGAGATTCTAGGATATCATCATTCAACCGGGTGAGTACAAAATGAACTATAGAGATAGGAATGACGGCCAAAACGAATGGCCAAGTTGAAACAAACTGCAATTATTCTTTAAAATCTGGGAAAAAGTGAGGTCAGTGCAAGTTAACCTCACAATATTTAAAATCCAAATATCTCTGATAGCTGATAGCTAGCCTTTTCCTGGAGCCTGGCATCAGAGTGTGACGGACGGGAGAGAGAATATAGGCGAAAGACAGAGTTCATAGGACAATGAGGCCCATTGATACGTTGGAGACAGGACCGGGTGCCTCCAGCTTTCTGAGAACGGCTGACGGTGCACAGAGGCGCAATGATTACAGTCTGCATTACAAATGGCTAAAACAGAGCCTTGGTCCTGCAGAGGCCACAGAATTAGGAGACCCTGTCCAGATAGGTCTCAAAAACCCCATTTAAGACTACTTTTGTTCAATGTCAGCCTTGCTTTTTAGACAGAATGTCCAACATATGAAGAACATCTTTCAGAGCTGGAGTCTGCATCCTTGCTTCTCTTTAACCATTCAAAGATTCAAAATATTTTATTACCTCATCTGCTTCTTCTTATCTGCATTTCATCCTTGTGGTTAGAGTGTGTTTAGTGAACGAATAATAAAATCATCACTCAGTGGACTTGACCTGAAATGCTGGTGACACTGACATCTGGTGCGCTCCATGCATGTAGCAAACAAAACAGCTGATATTAATGTGATATGCTATTTAATACAACTTGGACCATGTAAAGCATACAGAGTTCAAGCCTCAAAATCCCACAAGTAATTATTTCTTTTCCGACCCTTTTCCCCCCTCGCTCTTTTCCATTTAAACCCAACCGGATTCCATCTACTTTTAGAGATAACTTATGTTGCACCACAATAATGTTTCCACGCTGTGCAGCTCGAGCTTAAAGAGCAGGGATCCCTCTCACTCATGTCTCTGAGATCTAAACTGTGGCAGTAAAAAAATACATTAAAACAAGTTCTTGACGCCATCTATGGGGCTCATGTGGAAGTACACCAAAATCCATAACAGCATGTTGATTGTGTCTCAGCATGAGAAAGTCACATTCATAATCAGTGTGTGATTTTTTGAAAACTATTTTTCAAAACTATAACAAGATTAATTAAAATGTAGCAATTCAGGCAGCTTCCAGGAAATTCAGGGGAATGTGTGATGATTTTTTGCTTTTGAACACCCAGGCGTTTGCTTAATTTGCAATATATATTCAAAATGAGTTAAGAATACTAATCTGGACTGTGGAGTTCCACTTAATGGGTACATTTGTATTTCTATTTTTGTGAGGGTCTTCAATAACACAATGCATTTCCCTAGACTTACTTCTAATCTTTCACATCACAACTTCATGCCTAACCCCAACCTTTACCTGAGTACTACATTTATCCTAAAATAAAGCACAAAGACAAAGTGAGGATTGACCAAAAAATTCCCACTTTCAAGGTATAATACTAAAATTTGTTCTCACAAAGATACAAGGTATAAGAACACACATGCCTGTCTGCAGTTTTTCAAACGATTAAGATCCTCTCCTCCTGTTTCCAACGCTTTATTAAAAATAGATTGGATGTCCTGTATATTAGGGATTAGTTAACAAATGCGGCAGCAATATTTGTACCTGTCTGTATGTGCAGATGATGATCTCTCTCAGATGATAGTGCATGGGGGTCATGGTCTCACTGACGGAGTCCAGGGCCATGTCCACCTCCCTCTTCATCCGGTGGCCGTCAGGGAGGAGACGCACCAGCTGCATCACGACCTGGACACCAGAGAAAAACATGTGCTTGTTTTCCCAAAAGTTTCAAAGAGTCGTTCAAAAGCTGCAGCAAAACACCACAATCTCTGTTATACCTGCCTAGAGGACTTTATGTTATTTTATTGACTGAGATTCTGCAGTCAAAAGATCTGTGAAACTTTTCTTGAGTAAAGGAGTTTGTCTTTTTTTCACTTTTCTGGAATTTCAACTCACTTTTTTCCAAAAAACTAGTTGGTTCTGTTCTGCAGCTAAAATTCCTCTGTTTTAATCCTTCAAATTTCTTTTAAAATGGTTGACAAGATGAGCATCACAAGCTGTTCTGTGGCTTTTGTATTAAACAATCTTCCTTATGGTGAGGTTTATTTTTTCAAATACTCTTTCCAAGATCAAGAATGAGATTTCAAATTAATCTTTAATAATATTTTTTATCCTTTTAATCCTCCATTCAAAAAATGTTTAAACGGCAAATATCCACCATGGGAGGTCTGTTGATAATGGTGCTTTGTGCAAAACTCAGCTGAGGCGGACCAACTGATAAGAAGAGCACTGCCTGTCAGTCCTGACCTAATTGAAATATTGGGGCAAGTGTGTGTCAGCATGTTCATTTACAGTGTTGTTGACCTAGCTTGATGGGGAATGTTTCCATCAGCACGTCTGTGTGACGCAAAACTACAACACTATGTGGAAGTCAGCCGCAACTTAGTTTACTAGACCTTGCTGGTGGCCCCTCTACAGCTGGTTCACTTCACTCATTTCTGATAATGACATCACCGATAACAATAACAAGAAACAGGAGGCAGGGAGCAGGAAGAGCAAAGAGCAGGATCAGAGAACAGAACAGGCCTGCAGGCAAAACCCTATTTTCTCATTCAGCCTGTGTCTGAGTTCAGCAGCATCAGCATGCAGCCTGACCACTGTCCCTAGAAAAACGACTATATGTTTATCTTATGGTGCTATTATTTTGTACCTATCATGCATTGTACTGAAACTCATCATGGCACTTTAGCACATATATATACATATACATACATATATACACACACACTTATATATGTAATTTAAGGAATTCATTGGAACCTCAAATATTTTTTTATTTAAGTTTGTTTTTGAGTTATACTCATGTTGAGCTCCCTTTTTAAGGAAATCGTCATACTGCTATTCAGGGCATTATATTTTCTTAAGATGCTGTGTACACCTGGCCATTGATTATCAGAGAATTATCTCACACTAGGGATGTCCCGATCCGATATTTGGATCGGATCGGCCGCCGATATTAGCAGAAAATGCATATCAATATCGGATCGGCCTGCACGGGAAAATCCCGATCCGGACTCCCGATCCAGTTTGTTTTCAAAACTCCGGTCGGTGTTTTCCAGCGCACCGATGTAGGTAATCCATTCCAGTTTTTTTCAGCTTTTCCCCCCAAATCCGGTCCGCGTTTTTCAGCACACCTAGCGACCTGTCCAGCATCCCACTATTTATTTTCTACTCAGCTTTTTTGTGTGTTTTGCTTTTTTTATACAGTTTACAATATTGTTTGCACTGATGGCTTTTTAAGCCTTGGTTTACACTCTTGTTGTTCAAGAGCAGAGCACTGATGCCAATTCAGTTTGTGTGGTTAATTGACTATTTATTATTTTGTCTATTTTGTGTTTATTTAACCCTGTTATGAATAAACAGGTCAGCTTCTCATTACCAACCATTGTGGATTATTCAAACTAACCTAATTAAGTTGGCTAGTTGTTCTTAAGAGTAAAACCCTTTTCAACATGAGTATAACAACAAAATAAGTAAATATCTTTAATCTTTAATACATGCTTGGATCGGCCGGTATCGGATCGATGCTAAAAGCTACAATATCGGTATCGGATCGGAAGTGCAAAAAGCTGGATCGGGACATCCCTATCTCACACTACCAGTTTCACACTAGGGGAGGCTTATCTAACACCACAGCAGCTCCTCCATCATCTAATGCTTTTGACCTCACATCCATAGCAACACCTTTTTTTTTGGCAGACAAAGTAATGGGGATGGCAACATCACACATCCTTCAGAAGCTCAATTGGAGGCAGACAAGGTTTCCGTGGCGACCGCTCTGTGTATCCCAGAAACTCTGCTGGCTGCGCTGTTGTGATTGGCATGCGGCATTGTGTGCCTGCAGAGCGCGGCCTCTTTTTGTGTGGTCATGTTTACAGTGTGGAGGACACGGCCAGCAGGTTCCAACCAACGATTCATTGTCACAACTCTGAATCAAGAAAAGACCCAGTAGCCCAATTCACAGCCAGCATTCACACAAGAGGAGAAAAGCTCTGGCTTTTGGCTTTGTTTGGACAAAGCTTTCATTCACAGGTGCAGAGTTATAAGTTAGAAAAATGAGAAAAAGGCTGTGCTGTTCCCCTTTAACCTACAATTTTATAGTATGCTTTGTTTGTTTGGAGATTCAGGGGTTGCACAAATCTGTGTGTAGCAAACGTCAACAACACATTTTATTTACAATAGCTGTCCCGGTAGCGGTTCCCAGAATATTTTTTTCTATAATCTGTACTTAATTATGTGCTTTATTTTAAATGATGTACACTCTACAGTTGATTCAGTTGGAAAATATTATAATTAGTGTTAGTAGGAGAAAGACATTTGCTTTTAAAGCGTACACACCTCAAATTCTCCTTTTGTGTACTTGGCATCAGGAACACTCACGATCTCATCATCAGCAAATTCTGGGAATCCCTGCAATAGGAAAACACCAGTTTTTATGTTACATCATGGCCACATTTGATCATATTTCAGTAAGTGGCATTTGGATATTTGAGGCCCTAAATAAACACAGAGTACAGAACATTCCAGGCAGTGTCTTACATTAAAGTGCCAGAGAGTAAGAACAGCGACGACCATGCCGGTCGTAGTCCTGCCTTTGCCGTTGGAGCAGTTGAAAACGAAGGCTGAGTGGGAGTCCTCAGCCAAGGTACTCTTCATGGCCTCCAACAGTTTATCCAAATCCTGAGGACAAAAAACGCACTAAGTTCATGCACAAATACATACACACATAAACTCTGCCACAATAACTCTTCTATTTTACACATAATCTTCATTGACAAAAATGTCATATGAACAAATACATATTAAATGAAATAAATCTAAAAATGTATTGCTAAAGTAAACTGCTTAAAAAAGATAACTGCACTTTCACATTTTTACATGAATTAACAGAGAGTACATATATAAAAATGACAGTGAATCAGCATAAATAGTGTCTTAAGTAACAAAGATTAAGAGGATGATAAAACACAGCGTTGGTGGTTGGGCTTGAGTGCCAGTGAAACACTCACTAATGGTCCTAACCACTAGAGGGAGCACTATGCTTACTCATTTTCAACCCTATGTATTCCAGCTTTGCACTTCATGCCTGCATGTATTAGTGCAGGGGTGTCCAAACTATTCCACAAAGGGCCGTGTGGCTGCAGATTTTCATTCTGACCAAGCAGGAGCACACCAGACTTGACACATTTAATCAACTGATCTCAGTCTTCAGGCATTTGATTGGTCGAATCATGTGCTCTTGATTGGTTGGAACAAAAACCTACAGCCACATGGCCCTTTGTGGAATAGCTTGGACATGCATGTATTAGTGCATACACATCATTACCTCCTCCATGGGTGCGCTGCAGTCCGGCAGAGGGATGCGTTTGTAGACGAGACCCTGGTGGGAGCTTTTGTGCTGGTTGAAGATCTCCTGGACCGTCAGGCAGCTTTTAAACATCTTCATCTGTTTCTCCTGCTCTAGTGTCACCTCCAACCACTTCTGGGCTCTCAAGATCTCCTCCTTCAGAGACATCTCCAGTTTCTGCAGGCCAGAGAGGACATGACCACCCTTTCACTTCAAAAAATTTGAAGCTAGAGCTAAAGCTTGTAATTGGAAAGAACAGTCACTTTTGGCCATTTATTTTATTGTTACAGCCCTAAAATATCTTAGGACTAAACATAAATAACTTTACCTCTATTTGCTGAGGGTCTGATGATGGAATAGGAACATTCTGATCCAAGCACGAGGGCTCCCTCGGCATGAAAATCTGGCCATTCCCTTCTAAAACCAGCTCCTCCTGCAGGTTGACCCACAACACGTGGCTGTGCTTCCTCTTCTCATCCGTCAGATGTGCCAGCACTGCTCCAGTAGCCTACAAACAGCAAGTTTAAGATTAGATGGCAAGGCGCTGGATGTCCGGCTCCACCATCCTGTGGTGGGTGAGCAAATCTCTGTGAAATCACCATGAGTCATTCCTCAGTCTATTTGTATTCTCATGAATATTCATAACGGTGTGAGTGCAAATTGATAATGAATATAAATTGACATATAATTTTCTATGATAACATGGAGAAAGTCCTAAATTTGCTAAATATAGAAAAAAAATGTTGGTTCCGAGCAACTTTTTAGAGAGAAGTTCTTCCTCTCTAAATGGAAATTGTAGTCCATAAAAGAAACACTCAACAGAGAGGTTTTATTTCAACTCAGTCTCTCAACATAATGGCTTAGACTTTTGTGAGTGATTACTGTCTAACTGGCAGAGTAAATACATGCTTCTGTATTCATTTGATGACAGTGTGAGGGGATGTGTTAAACCTCTGATGTTGGCTGAGCCATTCCATAAACAGGCATCTTGGGCACTCGTCTGAAATTGACCGCCTTCATCTCCTTCACTGTACTAAGCACGTCAGGAGCCAAGTACTCATCAGCCACCTGTGCAGACATAAGCAGTTACACATTACTCATAACAAATAATATATAGTGTATTTTCAGACACACTGTGTAAGAAAAGAGAAAAGATTAGTATCATGTGGCGAGCTTTATCTGTATTACAAAAAGCAACAGAGCCATTTGCATGCAAGACTGAGCTTAACACTGAAATTAATCAACACCAAAATGGTTTTAGTTTTGAATTTCAGACACATATGTAATCAAATTCTGCTGGCCACAGCATTATGAGAGAAAGACAAACTTGCCAGGACACGTGCTCCTCTGGTGATCAGCTCAGATGGGGCAGACAGCTCTGATAGGTCCATGCAGGCCAGCAACCTGTACAGCCACGTGTGGTAGCACATCCACTGGCTGAAGTTGGACACAAAGGCAAGAGGATACTGCAAGATACAACACAGGATATAACTCAGATTATGTTCATGGCTTGTAATCTATTTCTGATTCATTTTCACTGGGCAAAATAAAACTTTTACCTGTTCATGAAGGTATGCGTTAAATACAATCAAGTAGAAGTAGCGCTCCAAGCTCTGCTTCGTTCTGTTGAGAAAGTAGTCTTTGGTACTGCTTCCCTAAAAGATGAACAAAAGCTTCAATATCTGTTCAAACTGGAGTTTCTTTACTTCTTAAGTGAGACACTTCAAGTGAACACACATTTAAAATCCCACAAATTTCATGACAGACAGAATATTACGCCAGCAAATTCAGCTCTTTTATGAGTTATGGTTATGAGTCACTCAAGTCCTGCATGAGCTCTTGAAGGCCATCGCTAAGGACTTTTAATGACTCATCATCATCCTTTGATTGCCGTGTCATAGCTGTTCTATTTTAGCAGAACATAACTTCAGCGGCAGACGTCGTTGGTAATCGAGCCATTTACATCACGAAGTGCTGCCTTTGAAGAGAAATTACAGGTTGCAACGTCACAACCAAAATAAAGAATATTACCAACCTGAATTTGATAATCTTCTCCGATCCCTTCCAGCTTACTCTTGTTCTCATATATTGCTTCTTTTATATTGTGCATTTCTGAACACAGAGTAATAGCCTGGTCAACCTGTTAAGAAAAAACATGATCAGCTCGTTATATTTAAATTTTTTGGTCCCACAGGATGAAAATATAAGACCATTTTGACATTGGTTTTAACAGTATAAGTTAAGGTTGCAATGATGGTTATCTACTTTACCTCTTCCATGACCTGCTGTCCATTAGGCAGCTTGTTGATCAGAGACTGGATGACCCGGAACAGTGGTTTGGGCTCTGACGCTGCTGCCTCCTCAACTCTACAAAGAAAATGTTAAATGAGAAATCAGAGAAATCTCAAAGTTACATTGTGAGACTGTATTATTAAACATGTAATGAGGTTTCATTTGTCACTTTTCTCTCAGTTTTCCAGATGTGTTCAGTGCAGAGTTCTTACTGAGGCGCCGGCTGTGAGTCACCCCTCAGGCGATTCATGACCAGTGTGCCCAGGATCATGGCAAGGTTGGTGCGACCGACGCCCACCTGGCAGCTGAAGAGCAGGGCAGGCAGCGGCCGCGATGCATCATGTCCCAGAGACAAGCTGGGGCTCTCCTGGAAGAACAAGCACATATAGAAAAGACTGTTAAGCATGTATGTAGGTGAATGCTGTTATATAATTAAGGTATTAATGGCACATTTTTATCATGACAGCAGTGCAAAAGATGAAGTGTTCTCTTCTGAGCATGGTTTTGGTGATTTGAAGGCAAAAAGATAAGTCGAAACTGACCTTAATTAGGTTGAAAGGAGTTTTTAAGACTTAAGCCAAAGCACAGTTTTAACCAAGAGACCTAAATGTTTTTCTACCTGCAAATCACCAAATCAGTGACCACTCTGCCATTATGATAACATTTTAGAAATATGAGTTGAGATGAGGAAACTGGTTTTAAAACCCGTTTGAACCACAAATGGGAGATGATGGAACATCCTGGAAGGTATAATTGTACTGGCGAATATGAAGGAAGGAAGGATCCCTCGAATAGGACAATAGAAGGATGATGCCGCAAGTGAGAATGACAAAAAGTAAAGAGAATGGAAAGGACTCATTAAAGTTCTGATCCACACAGTGCTTTAAAAAAAAAGAAGAAAAAAAAAGGAGCCACTTTCCAACCACAGGGAACTGGACCGGCTGCCACAAGTCAGTCCAAAAAAGGGAAAAACAAGAAGAAAAGAACATCCTGTGTGAGTGAAGGGCACGACGGAAACCAGACAGAGCGGATGACCAAAGAGCGGACATAATGTGAGCAGAGACTGCCGGTTTTCTCCCATTTTTTATAACTATCAGTCTTATAAGTGACATATAGCACAGACAGTCATGTGGATTTTTAAAAAAAAAGCTGCTTTGACCTTCTCTCTACCTCAGTGACAAAGTCCAGATGCTCCATAATATTCCAGCCATGAATTATTTTAATGGCAGACCGAAAAGAAATCACAGTAAATGTGACAACAGCATAGATATAACCCCACTGAGAAAAACAGCACACCAAAAAAGGACAGTTTGATCGGTGGACTTGCACCATGATTGGCGTTTTTACGCTCGCTTACCCTGAGTATGCTTACAAACGCGTCAAAGTCTTCTTCTAACGGTGCTCCCTCCGTCGGCAGTGGTAATCTGTAGTACCTGCAATACAACAAGATTGTTACAGACAATTGAACTCGTGCCTGCGTTGTGTCAATAGCATCCTTATTTAGGTCACATTATACTGCACAGAAAGTAAGACTCGACAGCTGAGCTCTCTCATGTTGTGTTTACTAATCTTGTGAGTCTCCGATACAAACTTCACCTCCTATAACAATCCGAAAAAGACGCTTAGTGAGGTCAGACTCATGGAAGACTGCTACTTGATCACTATGACCTCACAAATGATCTCACTAATTTTCCTTTAACAATACACCACCTGGAATCAAACTATAATAAAACATCTTGCTGCTTTCTTTTGACTAGAAAACTTCAGCCAGAGAAAAGGCTTCAAAGAAATTCACAGGGGAATAATATATTAACTTGCCCTGGAAATGTCACGAGCAGCTCATGACATCTCAATAACGCTGACTCTACTGATCTGATTGCAAACAGGATGCTGCAGTCTTTAGCTTTTACACCCCCCTTTATACTGAAAGAAGCAGGGAAACCAGCCTGTGCACAAACAAGCGCCACTATTTATAACCTGCCCTGCGTACTCTGGAACAGGCAGCCACGCGTCGTTGCTGTCTTAACTGCTGATAGAGTTTAGGAGCTAGAGCCAATAAAGGAACAATGTAAACAACCTGTAGGCAGGCATGGTGAACATGGGCCTCTTATAGACCTCTTCAGTCACATGGATGTCCTCCTCACACGACGTGATAGTGATCTTCTGTGGCTCATCTTTGAAGTACTCAATGTCGTTGTAGACATAGAATATGTTTTCGTTGAGCTTGGCGAAGTCGTGGAGCTGTGGAGGAAGGAGGATAAGGGGTATTTTTATTCCTCTATGCACTGTTTTGTGCTAAAAACACACAGTAGGTGCTGAGTAACTACATGTTCATTACCTCCTTCCTGATGGTGAGCTCCAGGCTCTCCGACAGCTCCTCATTTTCCAGGCCGTGAAGATTCTCATGCAGGTTTTCCTTCCTCCTCGGAGTGTATGGCATAAAGTTGTCATCCTTGTGCAGGAAAACCACCGGCTCCTCTCTTACACAGAAGAATATAACCTCCTACAAAAACACAGCAAGATAGGAGTCAAATAATAGGGTTTTTAAGCAAATGGTTGCTGGCTGCCTCTACCAGCGACACCACTTCCAAGAGCAACTGGAAACAATCTGTCGTCATATAACATACAGTGCATGAGTAAGGAATTCAGAGAGGGCTGATGTATAATTTTGTCAATTTCTTTTCAATTACGGTCAGTTTCTAGCTGCTGTAAGCAGAGAGATTCATTTTCCACTGGTACACATGACCGCAACTTTCTGTTTGCTCAGTTCTACAATTCAGCCACAGCCTCAACTGAGCACTTGACTCCTCAAATATTTACTGACAACATGGCTAGAAAGAGGCCGGGCAGAGCTACACAGGGAAATAAAATCTACCAGTCAACCTATGTGAGCTTATGTGCATTGATTCAAAATACTACATGTGTATAAAGAACATGGCAGTGACCTCATGTCCTTGTGCCTGGAGCCTCTGGAGAACCTGTTTGAAGCCGTTCAGGCTCGGCTGACCCATCCCATACAGAGGGTAGGATCCCTTGACTTGGCGGAAGTTGGGGGCACCGTAGCTGCCTGTGGTATTAAGGACGTCTGCCTTGCTGTACACATCCTGGACCATGAAGTACTCCCCCTGGAAAGCAGTGCAGCTGAATTTATCTGAGAGCATGACCCTGACATGTTAAAACATTTCCACAGCTTACACTCAAGCATTTGTGAATTCTGTGGAGAAAACATGTCAACAATAAGGCGGTCAGATAAATCTGAAAAAAATGTTTACATGTGAAAATAGTTTTTTAATTAATGTTTATGACTTTTTATTTACATTCTCAGTTCGGCACCCACACTAAAACCCAAAAACAATTGAATAATGTGTTTTCTTTCTATCTTTTTTTCTCTTTTTGTTGCCAAATGACAAATTGCATGAATGCAAAGGGACACTCTGGTTACTCTGTTGTCTCAGCCGGTTAAATCCCTACTGTGTCAACTCTTTCTCTCCAAGAGCTCTCACACTGTGCTTCAGCAGAGCTGAGAATGTCAAAATTGGTCAAATTACTTTCATGTTGCTGTTTACATCGTAGGACAACTAAACAAGTATTAATAAAAACTACTGCACTTACATTATGTTATTTTAAATTGCCTGATAAACATACAGATCACTGATAACACCTATAGAGCTGCAATAATTAATTGATTAGTTGATCAACAGAAAATTAATTGCCAATTCATTGGGACAAAACAATACATCTTAAGTGGCATCTTGACCTTTGAAAAACTGTTGGTTTGGCCATTTTCTGATATTTTATGAGGGATAGAGAGACAGAGTTGGACTTAGAGACTTAAGATTGGCTTTTTAATATTTCTGATGCACAACACCGTCCTGAGTCTTGTTGATATGTCCACATTCCAACATAAGGCTGATGTTTTCAGATTGATACACTTGAGCACAAAGAGACTAAAAGAAAGCCTTTTTTCAAATGGACAGTCTTTGATGAAATTGCTGACAAATGTAAACAGAAGCTGTGGGCTACCACCGACAAAACACTGCATGCCTGAACAGTCGCAGCAGAGGTGACAGAGCAGATCAAAGCCCTGATAGGTGGGTGACAACATTCCTGTTTCAATAGCTACCCCTGATCATAAAACAGCGAATGACAATGTTCCTACGCCACTCCGCAATTTGGACATGTGAATGTGAAAAGAGCAGACATAAAGACAGGTGAGATGATTCCACGTCTTTCCTCAACAGTGCAGTGTCCACTTGTTCCTTACCTGCACCAGGTAGTGCTCGGGCATAGTGTCAGATATCCGGCCGACTTTGTAGTTGGTCTTGAGGATGTCATCATGAATCTGGAATTCCTGTCTGCAATTATACCTGCGACACAAAACACAACAGTAGGTCTGGATGGTACAGAGAGGTCAATTCAATTATCAGCTACTATTTGCCAGGCCCGGATTGACAAATGAGATGATAATGGGGGCAAACAATTCCGCTGGAGGGCGGGGGATGTCACCACAGTGATCAAAGAGGATTAACACCCAATTGTGAGAACGCGGATTCGGGGAGGGACTTACGTGATGACGACAGGTGCGACTTTGTTGGTGATAATGGACTTGGCCTTGTTGTTGTGGATGTTGACTGTCTGAAAGGGGCTCATGCTAAGAGACTGCCTGCTGTCGGCCATCCCGTTGCCATGGACGCTTTCAAGAGGTGATGCTACGGAAACAGGCTGTGGCGCGGCACTGGCAGTTGTACCCATGCTCCACAAGCAGCTGTGAATGACATTGCAGTGGACTCAGAAACAGGATGCAAACATACTCACACACCTAAAATAAAAGCCTGCACACAGTGGCAAAACACAGGATATTTAGGAAGTGTCTTACACTTACACTGTGAAGTGATTGAAAAAAAAATGTATATGTCAATTATATTTTATAAAAAACTTTTAAAATGTTCACATTTGAACACATTTTGGAGTCCTTAAAGGGAACAATTTTGGGATTATGTTTGTTTGCTTTCTTGCACAGAGTTTGATAAAAAAAGATCAATACCACTTTCATATATGTATGTTACATCTAAAGCTACAACAAGAAGCCGATTAGCTTAGCTTCAGCTAGAAAAATCGTTTTTATGCTTCAGTTTTTGTACAAATTAAACAAATGTGATACTATGTGTTAATTAGTGAGCTTTAGAGGTACTGGTAGGCTGGCATTGTTACCTTTGAACAGAATATAGCTGTTTATTTCCCTGCATTTCCATGCTTACGGTTAAGATAAAGCTAAACTAAGCTAATCAGCTGCCGGTTGTAGCTTTAAATTTAATGGACAAATATGAAAGTTGCATTAGTCTCCTCTCAAATTATGTCCCAAATGTAGAGTCATTCCTTTAAACTATAAACCTTTAAACCATAAACTACAAATAGAAGTTACTTACACTCGAAATAATGTCAAACTGCTTTCAATATTATTTATTTCATGAAAAATGACATATTGAACTTGTTTTATCTCTGTCATTAAAGGTTAACGAAATACATATATAAACCAATAACTAGAGCAGAAGTGATTCTTTTAAAAGAGATACAGCATGCAAGAGTTCTCTGTCAAGAGCTCAAAATCCCTCTTCTAGGTTTACTCAGCACTCATTACACATTACAGTCACCATTAATTTCATATCTTTGTGATTTAATCATGGTGGCAGGGGATTACAGCTGAGTGTGACAGTATTTATATCTTAATCACACAACCTGATATGGAGCGCTGAGTCCCCCCACGCAAGCCAGCCACAGGTTTCAAGCAAACCTCCTCCCCTCTGAATAAACAGTGATCTCTGCACGGTGCTCTGCAGATAAACAAACTCGTCTTCCGACATCAGTCAGTGTGAGAAACCACACGGCTCCTCAACATCACTTGTAACATGCAGAAGGTCAAGAACTAACCATCTCCCAGAGTACACAAACACAGACAGACTCGAAAAAGACACACAGAAACGCATAGAAAAACCTAAAACAGCAGCAAAGTATGTCGCCCAATACAAAATCCATAGATAAACACACACACATACTGTAACACCGGTGCAGCACAGTGAAGAGCAAGAGTACAGAATCAATCCAACATAAAAATCTACTTGATGTGACACAGCGGAGGGGTATGGCAGGGCTGTCTGCTGCGGCCTGAGCTCAAAGCACCTCTGTGTGATCTCCAGCTTCGAAAAGAGTGGACTCTCATTCTGCACAGAGGCTGTGTGGGGAGAGAAGTGCCGGGTGAGTCAGCGCTACTCTCCTCTTTGTTGCGTCTAGAGCTGAGTGGGCAGGTCAACCTTGTACAGAGAGACCTTTTTGATTCAGTGGAGAGATTCTCTTCTTAAAATCACAACAGGTAAGACCATAACATTTTGATTTGCTTTTTACTTTGTCTTCTTGTATAGTTCATAAAAACACTGGGATACAGCCTGTAAAATGTTCTCACAGCTTGAATAATTGCACGATTTTGGGTAGGTAGAGATGAAGAGTAAAAAGAGGCAGAACCTCTACCCAAGTTCCATAAAAGGAAGCTAGATTTTTCAAGAAATACTGTGCTCCCGTTGCCCAAATCTATTTAGAGTCCTCAGCACATACCAAAAGCATCTCTGTTGCCATGATTTTGTGACTACCACAAGAAAAATAACAAACGCCCTCCAACACTGCAACAATCCACCAAAATCAGATATCTTACGAGTGAGATGGGGAGCGATTTGTACTCCCAGACCCCTTTCTGTGCTGCTTGTTGTCCGCCATGGTCCAAAAGGAGTGTGAGAACTTGGCATCACATCCAAAAAAGAAATCTTCCTCTTTTGAATCCCTTAGCCCACCCACCCCCTCCAGTTGGTGGGAAACACCCCTTGCCAAAGCTCAAAGTGGCCAGTCACTTGGCACAGAGCAAAAACTTCTGGAGCTTTCAAGCAGCGTCCTCCTCGCTCTCGTTCCTATCTGCTGTCTGATGTTAGAGAGTAGATTCATGCTAGAGTCTCAAATCTCTGCGGAGGGGACCGGGGGAAGCAGTGGTACATCTGGCAGCCAGATGGCTTAAGTTCAGCTGCCTTTCACAGGGACAGGCTGTGCACAAAGACGACACAGTTGACTCTGGTACTGTACAGCAAGCAGTACAAAGGAACATGCTAGATGATAACTCAATTAAACGATCAACATAAACAGATATCTACAACAATTTGATAATCAATTGCATAAGCCATTCACTCGACAGGCTCTAAAATGTGAGGATGTATTCTCTATTTTATAAAACTGAAAATTTAAAATTTTGGGCTTTTTTGTTGATCAAAACTAGGCAAACAATAGGTAAAATATGACACGCGTAAGATTTAAGTCTTCTGTGTCTCCTTGGCTTCCTATTTGGACTGAAAGCACAACTTACAGTCTGTGCATTCCTCACAGTAAATGGCATTTACACAGCAAACCCTTTTCAATCTCTGTCACTTTAAGGACATTTAATCAGTAGGTTTCCTCTACCCACCACCACAGTCATGCATGATAATATGCATGTTCCTATGCGGCTCGGTCGAAGGCCATAAAAAACTGACAACAGATTCTTTCATTATCCTCTTCTACTCCTAGAACTTCCTCTTACCTTATCCCATGTGGTGTTGTTATTTGTAAAATGAGGTTAACTGACACTTCCTGGCAGACGCTCGCAGGCCTCCAAAGGAAACGTGACATTATTGATGCTACAGCACATATTGCTGCTTGCTCACTGAAACTGGAACATCAGAAACCCTCATCTGTCTTACCTTATAAGATGTCACCTGTGATGCAAGACCATGGTGCAGACACACATTCACATGGAAGTCCCAGCTACATGCTCAGCGAATCAGCCACACTGATTTCAGCATGGCAAGGCCTGGTCTGGCGGGCAGGCAGTCGGGGCGGAGGCCTGAGTAGAAATAGCCCTCTGTCATAAACATCCTCCTGGAGAACCAATCAAGGCAACTCATCAGGGAGGCTGTTTATCCCACACGTCAGCCAGAGTAGTGTCACACTGCTCATGAGGCCAATAAAATCACAACATAAACTCAAGATTTCCTCTGACAATGTGGGGCAAGATTCAACAAAACTATTGCTGTAAAAAAAAATGACCAAAGAAAATATAGATGATCTTGAGTTCACCTTTGTTCGTTTATGACACTGCCACCAAGGCTGTAAACAGCCAAAGTTTGCAAAAGACACTAATATTCAAATTCACTGCTGGCACAGTAAGACCATGGAAACTGGAGCCTCTTGCCAGCCTACCAGCATTGCTCCATTCAGGGCTGCCCCATTTAAATTCAGCCGGTGTCCCAACTATGCTGTAGCAACGTCTTCAGACAAAAGAGCCCAAGTGCAGACAGGAAAGAGCGTGCAGCTGCAGGATGCATCTGTTGGTGGCCCAAGGAAGGATGCAGAGTGCTCTTCATTCACAAGAGATGCAGGGGTTCAAGAGAGATGGGTATCATTTTGAAACGCTCAGGAGATCTTTCAACACAACTTCCCATATCGAGATCGAGAAGAGGGCTGAGAGGCGTGGCAGCAAGGACCACAGAAAAATACCAAATTTGGAGCAATTTGCATATTTAACATTGGTGACATTACTCGTTTTTGGTCAAGGATCCTGGGAATTTTTGGGCTCCATGGAGACCACTCATTCAGTCTGACAATGTAGAGTCTGAAAGCTTCTTTGGCTTCACAAAGCCAAACATAACATAAGCTGCGGTTTCATGATGCACTTGCGGGTTTTAAATTCTACAACAGCACCCAATTAATTTATACTTTTATTGGTTTTGAGTGTAAAAAAAACCTGACTTCTTATAAAGGTCTGGAGAATTCCAATTCCAGCATTATTTACAGCAATGACACAATGCCTTCACCTTGTCAAAATATACCAGCCCACCAAACCAATGAGTACAAGCCAGTCACACACACCCTCAGGCAAAGGAAGTGCAAGCACACCTTGACAGGAAATGCTTAGTGGTACTCTCCGAAACTTCCTCCCTGCAGCTGTATACATATTTCACCAATGAGGTTAAGGGGTTACATGCAGGCGTGACTCCACAGGACATTGCTAGTTCCTGAGCTAAATATCAGTGCTGTGCGGAAATGAGCTCAGTGCTTCCTCTGCAGAAAATCTTTTTTGTTTCCCCCTAAACTGTTCCAAAGATCTCATTGTGAATTTGTCAGCTTACACTTCTCATGTTTGCTTTTACCAAAATAAGAATCACTAACAGCCTATTTAGAAACAGACTGAGGCCAAATAAAAAGGAAGCCATGCAGTGCTTTGTTCAAAGATGCAATTTCCAAATCTGATCAAGCTGACCGAAATAGCGCTTGCACAGAAAGAAAGATGGTACAGATTAACAAACAAAACACACAAAATGACGGGAAAACAACTGACTGAATGACATTTTTTTTCTAGTAAAAGCAGCAAATCAACTGAGACGTAATGAGTGCAAAAAAACAAACTATGCGACTGCGATGGAATATGACATGAATCATGTGACTAACCTTTAGCCTTCTACATTCTTGCTTTCATCACAGCCAGACATTGAGCTGCTAAAAAGGGTGTGCAAATCTATTTTTAAAACCCCTGCCTGTAATTTATGTCATTTCAAGATGGCAATTTTATTCCCCTATGATTTCAAGGCTGAAGTAACGTGGCTTTCATTTTTTCTCAACCCCGAGCGTCTGACCACAATATTCTGTCAGCACCGCCATGCCAACTGACAGCATTTTCAATTGTCAACGCCTTCAGGAACTTCTCCACGGACAGATTTTACACTGATTTGTTAACACAAACTGTGTTTTGAATGCCCCTCACACTGAAGGGTAAACTTCTGTGTGTGCAAACAAATCCTGATTTATCAGCTGCAGTCTCTAAGTTGGCGAATGATGCTTGAATCAAACAAGCACTGGTCCTCTGGTGCAAGAATGAGAGCTGATAAACACTTCAGGGGAGAGCCTAGGCATCACATGCCATGAAGAATGTAATCCATTTAGCTATGTGAATACCAGACATGACAGGTTATTATAACAGGCTATGTTGAACCAATGGATATCTCTACTATCACGGTCTTTGGAGGCATACCAATAGTGATTACAAGCCTGCAGCAGGAGTCAAGTATCATAACATAGAGAACGTAAAGTCTCACAACTGTACCTGACATTCAGCTGTGCAGTCCACCATCCGAGAGGTGCTCGAGTTTCCAAGCAATACAGTGAAAAACCCCAAAAATTGTGGATTTAATTAAAGCCAAAATGACAGTCCTCCGGCAGGCAAAGGCACCGGTCTCAGTCAAACATCCTCGCTGGCATCTCTCTGCAATCTGTGAGGCAATCTCTCTCTCTCTCTCTGCCCACTGATCACAGTACGTCTCGCATCATCAACGCGTCCTTATAAAGCGAGTCAAAGAACGTGTCCTTCAATGAGGAGAGATCCCAAACAAACACTCAGCAGGAGAGGGGAGACGGCAGAGGTGAGGAGTGGGCGGGGAGGGGGACACAGCTCTCCGTGTGAGGCTCAGATGGGTGACGGCATACCCCCTTGTTGGCTTCTTGTTACTTTTTTGTATGCAGCCCCTGTGCATGAGGTGCAAGACTGACCGGGATTTGTGTGTGTGTGTGTGTGTGTGTGTGTGTATGCGTGTGTGTGTGTGTGTGTGTGTGTATGTATGTGTGGGGATGTGTAAAGAGGATGTGGAGGCGGACCCAGAGAGGCTTACTCATCATCCAGTTCACTATCCAATCACTATCAGAGCCTCCTGGCAGCACAATGCCTCCCACACATGGCAGACCTTTTAACAACTGTCTCAAACATATAAATTAAGCCTTCAGTTATCAAACTTCTTACAATCAGCCGCAGCCCTCACTGACACAATGTAATGCTGACCTGCCAGTGGGCTGACGATCAGTAAGAGGGCAGCAACTGCATACAGATGACATCACGTAAGCCTAATTCACTACGATGCTCTAATTACTCCTTTCATTAGCAGTTAACACGAACCATGTTGAAGGCAAACAGGCTTACAGCTGGGCAAATACTTAGATTTAAGCTCGAGCTTCAGCTGCAAAGGGCTGTGTGCTCTACCTCTTGCAATCGTAACCCTGAGGTCAGACTCATCATGTGCTGAGTGTCCCATTTCATCGTGAGGGCTGTATGAAGCAAGAACAAAGCCAGTAGTGTCCAGTGATGTTAGATCTATAGAGGCATAAACGTACACAACAAAATGACAAATTCTGCCAAACATATGACAACACTATTCCAGCTAAAAGAAGAGAACAAAACAATCACAAAATCAGGATTTATTTTCAAAGCGGCTGACTGTGAGAATATTTTCTTATAAAACTATGTATAATCAGCACTCTGTCACACAACATAATGTCTTAATTAAGCTCAATTGCACAAGTGGCGAGTGGTTTCGAGATATGGATTTTAAATCTGCTGCTGCCACACCTGTTCCTTCCTTCCTGTGACAACGCAGGCCAAGACTCTGATGTTGTTGCCGCGCCGAACATGTGAAACAACACCCTCCCATCAAGCCTCAGTGCATGAATGAATCAGTGCGGTGAGTCAATCATAAACATGATTTCTGTTTTCCTGGGTGATTTTGTAAGAGCAAAACCAAGAAGTAGTCTGGAAGAAGTCAGACAGTTATATGAAATTAGGCACCATAAAAGACGGTTAATCAAAACACTCAATTCCTTAATTTCCTTCCATTTTATGGTGATAAAATAGAGCATTAAAAGGATATCGGCTGTGACAGATTGAGAGAAACATCCTCTCTGCTGAGAGTCCCAACAGTGAAGAGGAGTGCACGGCTAACATCACCTGTCTTGTCCAAATCCTTTCTCTGGCCTGGTGTCTGTCTAAAACCTTTAAAACCCCATTTGTTAAAAGCCATATAACAGCAACAGGAAAGGACAAGATAGCACAGGAAATTATTTCATCTAAGCCAGAGTTCAGCTCCCACAGGTAGTTAGAACATAATAGTGACATGAATTAAAAGCACCCCAAAGAACAAGTTTTGGGGGAAATGTTCAATTGAGTTCAAATATGACACCTTGTGGTCAAATGTATCCACTGCGCTCCAGCGTGTAAACAAAACTTCTAGGGGACACACATGTTCATTATCTCATAACAACTATTTCAATTCCAAACAGCTGCTCACAGCAATCACACTTTCAAAATCTGTTACGAAAGAAAAAAATATTCTTTATATTTTCTAAAGGACGCCTGGGTGTTGAGTGGGGGGTTCAACTTTCATAAAAGAAACCCCACGTCTTAAAAAGAACCCATGTTTTGAGTATATCAATATCCCGTCAATATCTCTCACCACCCATAAATACTTTATAATAAAGCAATGACTCATTTCACAAGAGAAAATTAGCAACTTTTTTAAGTTGAGCCGGGCAGGAGTAAAGTTCCTGTTCAAGATAACACAAGAACAAATTGCTTAATCAATGTATGATCCGGGTGTCCATTCATTGAGGAGTTTCTTGCTCTCACGATTGATTAATTGTGATGTTCACGGTTTGATCTATGTTCTCAGTTGTCAAGAGCCAGTTTCTATCTTCCCCCAGGTTGTAAGGAAAACTGATATGAACAGAGGAGACTGATCCCAGCTGGACGGGCTAAAGCAAACTAAAGCCGGACTATAATACATCAAAGGGCATCATGTACTCGGTCTTACTGCACTATTTTATACTTTTTATTACATGTCAAAGCAGGAATGAAGATGTCTTGGTGCTTTTTTTTATAAGTGTAGATCATGAATAACATTCTAGATGATGAGAAAATACTTTTCCACTGACTGATTATAATCAGTGACATACTTAAATTATATTTTTTGCATTCACAATTAGCTGATGACAACATATTACATATCCAACATTGTATGTTTTAACATAGAAGTACATTTTATGAACTGTACATGTGACAAAATAATCCAAGTTCAAAGGTTCACTTACTAACTTTTAAGAGCTTTCAATCACATAGTATGATGTTCTTCACAGAAAAAACTAGTCAGAGGACTTTTTTTAAAATGTTGTGAAATAAGGAAGTACTCAAAAAACAGGAACTTCCCAAAATAAGGAATTCCACTACTTGGTAACATTATTGTAAAATACATATTTGACACAGTACCTTATAGCAGTCTTTCTTTCTTAATTTTCTGAGGGCTACTATGTCTCAAAAGATGCTTTCATTAGTGGTCCATTCATTGCTTGCTGAAGATGAAGCAAATGTAAAGCTGAGAAAAGGGTGACCTTGATATGTAGCAGCACAATCTGATTACACTCATTTATATCATACGAGAACATGTTCAGGCACGTAGGCGACTTTGGCTGCAGACTATAGATCACGGAAAATGCAAGAAATTAAAACCACAAATTATCACTTCTTGAAATTGTGATTGTATCAATGTGTTTGCCTGATTGAGCATCAACTGGAGGTCATGGTTCACACAACTTTTTGTTTTTCATCACCGCCTGTGACCATATTATTGACGTCATGTAGTGCACAAAACAGTGTACTACATGAAGTGAATTGCATGAGGTCTGTGTCAAAGTTCAATAAACTACACTAAAACTCTTGAACATTATTCTTAGCTCCAGGATCTTCCCCAATATTTGGAACCACAACTGGCAACGCTGCCCCAAAACAGTGTAGACAAATTTGACCCCAGTAACTACCATGGGATCTGTGTCAACAGCAACCTTGGGAAAATCCTCTGTATGATCATAAACCATCTCAAAAAAAGCCTTTGATTCGTTTTTGGTTCAAGGGTCTGCTGTATAAACTGTTAGAAAATGGTGTTGGGGGGAAAAACCCATGACCTCATTAACTCAACATACACAAACAACAAGTGCACTGTCAAGATTGGCAAAAAACACACAGACTTCCTTCCCCATAGCCGGAGGGTCAGACAAGGATGCAGCTTGAGTCCGACCCACTTCAACATATACATCAATGAACTGTCGAGGGCACCGAAACAGTCTGCAGCACCCAGCATCATCCTAGCAGTCACTACAGAAGTCAAATGCCTACTGTTGACGATGATCTGGTGCTCCTTTCTCCAACAAAAGAAAGGCTACAACAGAACCTTAATCTTCAAGCACCAATTCTCCCAGACCCAGGCCTTGACAGTGAATCTAACAAAGACAAAAAAGGTGGTATTCTAAAAAAGACCCTGTCTCCAAAACCACAGATATAAATTATTTTCAAAAATCATTGCTCTGAAGCACACAAAAAACTATACCTACCTCAGCCTAAACGTCAGAGCCACAGGTAACTTCAACTAAGCTGTGAACAACCAGAGAGGCAAGGGAGGAGGGATGTTTACGCAATCAAAAAGGAACATCAAGTTGGCAATCCCAATTCAAATCTGGCTTAAAATATTGGACTCTGTTACAGAACCTATTTCCATTCATGGTTGCAAAGTCTGGGGTCCACTGTCCAACCAAAAGTTTATAAAATGGGACAAACACCAAATTGCAAATTCTGCATACAGAATTCTGCAAATCCGACAGAAAACTCCAATTAAGTCATGGAAAGCAGAATTAAGACAATACCCACTAATTATACAAATTGAAAAGAGAGCATTTGAATTTTATAAACACATAAAAGTAAGTGACCTTAACACGCACCATAACAAAGCCATCACCTACAGAGACCCCGCCTCAGCCAGCTGGTTCTGGGACTCTATTCACAAACACAAGTGGAGCCCCGACACAGAAATCCCATTAGGCTAAACAAAATTCTAAGAAAACAAGTGGACACATTGGAAAGAATCAACTAAAAACCAGAAAAAACTGGAATGCTATTTACCCAAAACAGAGACTATTCGTTAGTAGGTTACCTTACCACTGTGACCGATCCGAAACTAAGGAAATCCTCTACCAAGTGCAGACTCAGTGAGTGCAGCCTTGGTGTGGAGAGAGGCTGCCACAAGCAGACAGACCGTACACCCACTACACACAGCAGGAGTTAGAAACCCAGCTGCACTTTGTAACCACCTGCCTACAAATAGTACGAAGACATCAGAGACATACGCCACCCACAGATGACAACCACCCAAAAACACTTTGAAAACATGGCTAGTAACAAAAACGTCCATAACTGCTGGGAGAAATAAACTAATGTGCAAACACAGCAGCAAGATTTGTGACCAGATAAGGTTGTCAAATGAAATAAAACCACCATGAAGCCTATCAATCACCTGTGAACTCCTGCACTGACCATTTGCAGTGTATTCATCTACCTAAAAATATCTCTAAATACATGAATTAAAGAAAATTGTTGCAGTGTTTAAATACTGTTGTCATTTATTTGTATTTTTTCACTGCGATTCCACATTTTTCTATTTTAAGTTTTTTTTTTTCTTATATTAGTATTTTTAACAGAAAAATCACAATTGTACAACAATGTATATTTATTTTTTTGCTGTTTTTATGTCACACTTGCTAAGGCAATGTAAACGTTGCTTTCCCATGCCAATAAAGCCCCTTTGAATTGAATTGAACTGAATGTCAATTTCCTTTAATGTTGTCAGCTACTTGTTAAACATGAAAGGGGTGGGTGAGGGTATATAAGACACCCCTAATCTCCCAGTAGAGGAATTTGTCATTAGCCAGCCTGGGTGTTGAGTGGGGGTGAGATCAACTTGCTCAAAGAAACCCCAAAATCCATGTTTTGAGTTTATCAATATATCCTACCACGCATAAATACTTCTTAATAAAGCGAAGACTCTGACAACATTTCACAAGAGAAAATTAGCAACTTTTTTAAGTTGAGCCTGGGAGGAGTAAAGTTCCTGTTCAAGATAACACAAGAACAAATTGCTCAATCAATGTATGATCCGGGTGTCCATTCATCGAGGAGTTTCTTGCTCTCACGATTGATTAATTGTGATGTTCACGGTTTGATCTATGTTCTCAGTTGTCAAGAGCCAGTTTCTATCTTCCCCCAGGTTGTAAGGAAAGCTGATATGAACAGAGGAGACTGATCCCAGCTGGACGGGCTAAAGCAAACAAAAGCCTGGACTATAATACATCAAAGGGCATCATGTGCTTTGTCTTACTGCACTATGTCATACTTTTTATTACATCTAAAGGCAAGAATTAACATGTCTTGGTGCTTTTTATAATTGTTGATCATGAATTTGGACACTGACGGATTAAATCTTAAATATATATTAGTTTTACATTCAAAATGAGCCAATGACAACAAACTACATAATATCCATATTTGAGCATTGAAGTTGACCTTTGGGAATTGTACATGTGACAAAATAATCTAAGTTAAAAAGGTCCACTTGTTAGTTTTTGAGAGCCATATCTTACAGAAGAATCTTGAAATGTTTTTGAGCTGTTGTGAAATAAGGAAACTCTTAAAAAAACAGGAAAACTACCCTAAACAAAGACTTCCACAAATTGGTCAATCAGTTTTTTCTATTTTCTGCAAGCTAGAATTTCTCATTATTGGTGGTACATTCATTGCTTGCAGAAGATGAGGCAAATGTTTTAAAAATAACCGACGAGAACAATTGTTTAAGTATGACTTTAATAATGCAGCATAATCTGATTACACTAATTTATATCATGTGAAGTGTTTATGGCTGCAAGCTTTATATTATAGAAAATGCAAATGTGTAATAGGATCTGTTTTTAAAGACAATAGAAGCAGAAATGATCATTTTCTTAAATGTGATTGTTTCTGTGTGTTTGCCTGATGATGAGCATCAACTGGAGGTCATCGTTCAGGCAAATTGTGTTTTTCCATCACCGCCTGCGACTCCATGCAGTGCACAAAACAGTGCAGGCATGGGGAGTTGGGGGTGCCAAGCACATGTAAGCCCCATTATCTGCACAGTCTTTGCATCATGAAAACATCCTTAACTGTTTCAGTATTGTCAGACTGCTCTGCCCTAGACCATTACAATGCATCATTAATTAAAGAAGGTATTCAGAAACTGTGAGACTCTTTGCATCCAAAAGGGCATGGATGTTAACTTTTAGGCAGCCGTGGCTCGTGCAACAACAGCCGTAAACTTTAAAGCTACTCACCATCTCAGCACACGGTGCGTGAAAAAGCGTCAATCAGTTGAAGAAGCATGTTTTCAGAGTTCGGTTTGTCCGGTGATCAGGATGTAGCTGAAGTGCACCGCTTTCTGTTTAAACCCCTGCAAAAACATCCATTGATTTTTTTTTGTCCTTTCTCGGGAAATTTACGAGGAAAAGGATTTCGCCATGCGATTAGAGACGGACAGCGCATGCGCAGCCTTGCAGTCCACATCGGATGCTTTCTTCAAGTCTGTAATCACAATATTAGGATATTAACTTTAAATTATCGATTATTGAGCCTCATGGCATAGTGTGAGATGTAAGTTAAGGATGTTCTACATGTTAAATATCCACCTGGAAAAATACAGCGTATAGTTTGTTATTATGCAAATTATCAGCCACTTAAAGTATAGGAACATCAATATTACTGGAATTATAATATAAAAATGCAATAACGTATTTAAAACATTATGGTAAAATCAGTTAATGCTTAATTATTGACCACAGGCATGCTATAGTCCTACAATCTGTATAAATATCAAGTGAACCTCCTGTTTCCTTTTTAATTCTTATTCTACTGTGTCTAAGGTCAATGTTAGGTTTTCATTGATCTTATATTATGCTGTGGAGCCTCATCTTATCGTAGCTTTTAGTTAGTTAATTAGTCTATTTTTATTTCGAACATGTAAAAATAAAAAACGGATAAAAACAAAACAGGAATAACCAAAAAATGAAATGAATAATAAACCTACAGAACAAACTCAATAAACAAATTCTCATAACCAACACAAATGAGATACTGGTATAGCTTACACTTATTTATTCCTAATTTTTTCTCAACTACTCACACATAAACTCATATATAGAACAGCTATCACAATTATATGTATAACCCAATACACTTTATAAACAACCCCAAATATCCACCAAGTGTCAATAAAATGAAACTTTTTTTTATTTTTTATCTTAATGTCCTTATGAACTGGAGACCACTTAAATTGATATTAGCCTACAGTTACACAACATAAGTTTGAAACAAATATAGGGGATACATTGCAAAAGGTCATAAGAAGATATATTATACTAACTATGATTTATAATGCTGATATTAGTAAATGTACGCGTTTATGTTAATGTTTGTAGTGTTTCATTAGTCTGTGTCTAATAACCATAGTAGCCCAATGGGTCTCCCTATTGTCCATTTCAGACTACATGACACTATGGGAAAGCCTAACAATTAGTGTAAGCCAAATAGCTGAAACAATTAGTCCACGGATGGGGAATCAGGCTGCAGGAGCCTGAAGAACATAGCGCAAACAAAAAGTTGTGCTTCTTGTAAACACGCACCCAGGCGCCTCATTACCAACTGAATGAATGATGAGCTGTCAGGTAACAAGTCTTGAGGACGCATGTCAATTTCCTTTAATGTTCTCAGCTACTTGTTAAACATGAAAGGGGGTGGTGAGGGTATATAAGACACCCCTAATCTCCCAGTAGAGGAATTTGTCATTAACCGGCCTAAAACATGCGCTCATTGGGAGCTCTGAGCGTGGCGCTGCACGCATCTCTGCTGGTGCTGCTGGCTCAGGGGATTCATAAAGCCAGAGATGGAGTTTATATGAGGTCGCTGCATCGTTATTCTCTGATGGACCGATCAACCGGGTATCACCTGCCTACCTATATGGTGCATCTCTACAGGAATTTCAAGTCAAACTTTTCCAGACCTACGGATATTATGGAGCAAGATGCCGCAAAGCAAGCAGACACCGTGAAGAGTGTGATGGCTAAAGGTAAGATTTGAGTTTATTATTCTCCTAAAATGCTTGAATTAATTGAAATGATGGCAGATGTAAATGCCAGGGAGAAAAAGTGTTTATATTTTTTTTAAGATTTTGTGGTTAGAGTCGCATCTCTCCTCTAACATTTAAAGACGCTCTGAAATATTAGGATTATTCTGGCTCAAGTGTTGTCCTGTCAAAGCTGCGTGCCAGACGACCTCAGAGGGTTTCAATCCACATCCCTCTCATTGGGTGAATAACCATGCAGGATCAGCGTGTGAAAAGGCCGGATTTCTGTCTAATTCTCAAAGCAAACCTCTTTTTTCTTAAATAGGTGATGTTGATTAGATATCTCGCCAGACATCCCCCTATACAAATCTCTTGTCAAGTCAAATCAACAACTTCCCTTAGTTCTTTTTCACACTTGGCTTGATTAGATTAGAGCTCGGGATTTTGGTGGCACAAGTAGCCAACAGAGGACAAGCCCTCCCTGCTGCTGAACCCAATTTCACATCGCTGCTAGGTGTTAGAGTTATTACCAAGGCTATTTGTTTGACTGAGGATATGCAGAAGCCACAAGAAGCAGAGATGTGTTAAATGATTGGTTTCGGCTCGGTGTCTGGTCTGAGTGGATTAATAGCGAGGGTGGTTTTGCACTTTTGATCAACAGTCTAGCTAAATAGGCCAATGCACTGGACAATACAGATGTTAGATGTTTAACATGCTTTAATCCTTTAGATTAATTTGAACCACACCTGTTCATTGAATCACAATTGCCCCCATTCACAGCTATGGGTGCAGCCCAGTCAGTAACAAATCTGACTGGATTATTTTTTGAAATCCTGACATGCTGCTTTGATTGCTGAAATCTCCATCAATCATCAATCATCAATTTATATTAATGGTTGACAAAAAATGAAAATGTTCCCTTTTTTTGTATCCACATTGCAAAACAAGATGATTGAGCCGACAGGTGCCCTAAAACACAATAATTATCCCAACACTTGCATATATTATATGCCTTTTTCTTGATAATAGAGATTGATGTATCAGTTCTGGTGTATGGATGTACCATATTAACATTTTTTTAAATATATCTATTTACAGAAAGTTGTTGGTTCCATTTCAGGCAATACATTATTTGTTTTTGTTTCACTGCAATACCACAATATAGGTGGGGAAGAAAATATTCTATAATGGTATCAGTAACTTTAAAATATATATTAAATAAGATAGTATTACATCACTGAAAGCGATGAGCTCAAATTACCTAAACTTAAACATATAACATCTATTCTGGTGTAACATTTTCAAACATGTTGGCTGTTGGTTGGCTTTTTCAACAACAGGTGGATCTCAGCTGGAAATCTCACTGGCACATGAATGTGTCATCATATCAGCATCACATATTAGTCATGAGTTTTATACAAATCTCTGTTTAACAGCTTGCCAAATCATGAAAATATTTTTCTTTTCACTCTATTAGGTTTGGTGTACAGACATAGGCGCTGGGTGGCGACCTTTGACCTTCACGCCTTGCTGGCTGACAAACAGATCCAGGCTGCAGAGCTGAGAATCAAGCTTCCTCGGACATCAAGTGCTTCCAACATCTCTGTGGAGGTCTATCACCAGCACGGCCAGACGTGCCATACGCACAAAAGCTGCCAAGAACAGCAGCTGGTGGGTCTGCTCACTGAATCATCACTGGTCACTTCATCACAGAGCTGGAAAGTGTTCAACATGACAAGTCCTCTCTTGAGCTGGCTCAGACAGAGATCGACAGCAAGAATCCGACACAAGCGAGTGTCAAGAAGAAGGAAAGCGGTGAAGACAAAGAGAGGCCTGTCGCTTCCTGATCAGCCTATCCATGTGGCGAGCTCCAGAAGAGAGCAGGATGTGAGTGACCGGGCCTTGTTGGTTGTCTTCTCGCACACTGGCTCTGATGAAAACTCAAAAGCCAAAGCAAGCTTACTCCAAACAGCTGAACAATCCAAGTTCTTGTCCCCCGCTGAAATCAAAAAGAACCACCGGCCAAAGAGACGCAGGAGCAAACGGGGTCAGAGAGAGCAAACAGCGAGAAGCCCACACATGTCCAGAAGAGGGAGTGAAAAACCTCTTTGTCGCAGAGTCGACATGCATGTAGACTTTAATCAAATTGGCTGGGGGTCCTGGATCATCTTTCCTAAAAGATATAATGCCTACCGCTGTGAAGGTTCCTGCCCCGGTCCTCTGGGAGAAGATCTAAATCCAACAAATCATGCATATATGCAGGTAAGTGACGCAGCCTGTTTATACATGAAGTGGAGAGTAATGTTTAAGAAGTAGTTGTTGAGATATTTGCAAGTATAATGCACACAACCTGGAACTGTTTAACTTGTTTAGGTACCTAAACATCCAACATAGTGTCTAATTTAAGAATGAAAGATCAATCCCAATGGTCTACTGCAGAAATTACACACTTATAACTAGGTACCAATGATTGTATTACAGTGACTATAACTGATAATGATATAATTTGATGATGATAATTTTGCACTCCATTTATATCAATTTGTGCTAATTGTGGACACCCTGCTGACCTAGGAAAACATTTCAGTACAAAACACAACTTAAAGATAGAAACCTGGAACATTATTTGCTTCATTAACAGAGAAGTTGTATTTTGAGACTGGAATTATCTCTTATTCTACTGCAATATAACAAAATCCTCTATTTTGTCTTTTCTTTTTCCAGAGTTTATTGAAACATTACTATCCTGACAGAGTGGCATCGCCCTGCTGTACCCCCACCAAAATGAGTCCATTAAGCATGTTGTACTATGAGAATGGAGAAATGCTCCTTCAACATCACGAAGACATGATTGTGGATGAGTGTGGCTGCCAGTGAGGGCTATACCTGCCTCAAAGTGGTCTGTGTTGCTGCACAACAGCACAAAAATGCTGCACAGAGGCAACCGGTTTCTAAAAAATAAATAAATACACTTAGCCAGACGGAGAAAAAAAAGCTCTTTGATATTTGTCGCTGTGCACTGTAAGGTTGTAGCTGATCTGTGTGCGGAGATAGGATTTGAATTTGTTAGGTTTGTAAGGAGAACATTGTCATTTAAAGATGTGCTGAAATACAAACACAACAATACCATCCAGCTGTGTGCAGCTTTCACATCAAATATACAAGTTTTTTCCCCTTAATTTATCAATTTCATCAATGTAAACATGAAATGGCAATGTTGTTGAATATTCCAGCACTGTTTTTATTGTACTCTACCATTTGTGTAACTGTAAATTAATGTATATGTATTGTAAATATTAAAAAAATGTATTTATGTACAATTCAAAAATGGATTATGTATTTTGTTATATGTGTATATAACTTGAATTTATATAATATGGCCTATGCATGAGTTTCATCCAAGCTTATATCTCCCCAACACTACTCAATACTTTTTTGCTACCTACCGAATTGTGTCGATAGCTTTAAGTATCAAAAACTGTACAATCAAAGTACAGAAAGCTTTAATTGTCTTCTCAGATTTGTAATTTTATTCATTTATTCACCAATCAGATTTCCTGATGTTGATCAAAATTTTGCCAATTTTAGGCTATTTTATTTTGGTAAAGTTGTTGAAGAGCTGCTTTTGTTTGGACAGCCCTTGAGTGTTTGGCATCTTTTAAATGAAATTAAATGGGTTTTGTAGAAAAATATGACCATTTTTTCCTCCAAAAAAGTACTGATTTGGTCAGTCCTGAAACTCAGGTAGTCTACTGGCACAAGAATAGAAACATTTCACATAATTCCCAGCTTAAAAGCACAGTTTTCGTGTCCGGTATGATATGGTTTATTCTGCCATACAACAATAACCTATGCTTGCAAGCATATGATTACACACAATACATGTTCCTACTCAAATAACTGGCAAAGTTAACTACTACTGTGTGATACAAAATAACTGACACACCAAGAGAGGTGGACTTTTCTAGTTTACTGTTTCAGCTATCAACAAGTGAGTCACAGACAAACTCGCCTCATGTTCACTAATTCAAAATAAAGCATTGCAGAGCATAGGAATATCTAGCAAATACTGTAAAGTGACAGTTAGTTGTAACAATGCTAAACTATTCTTTTAAAGCTGGAGAGCTCATTGTATTCAAATCCTTTGAAAAATACACTGACTAACCAGGAATTGACTGGATTCATAACTATGGCAGTGGTCAAACAGTGAGTTAGTTGATCAGGACTGGAAGGTAAGACAACATTTAACTTGATCATGTCAATCTAGGATAAATATAGAAAAACGTTTTTAATTATTATTCAAAATATATGTTGAGATATTGCTTAAAGTGGAGAAGAACATATTTTTTTAAAGTAGGTGCATGTTTTCTGTATATTTTATAAGGCCTCAGTGTACAGCAGAATGTACAAATCTACCTGTAGACAACCAATATTGACAAACTGAAACTCTCTGCCTAAGAAATAAGTAAGCATTACAGATTAATATGTAACGTTATTACTTTGTTACAGTTTATGTGTCTTATTTTGTCGGTTACATGGAGCTGCATCTTCTGCAACTTCGCAGCGCATGTTTGACACTCATGAACAGGCTGTTAGAATAGCTACCAACAGTTAGCCTAGCTCGTATAGCTCATGCCTTACTTACTGTACTGTTCTGTTGTCGCTAAGCAACAACGATTTATACAGAGGTTTGCTGCTATGAAGTGTTTATTATAGGTTTTACTTTGTTAATGAGCAGGGCAACTTTCAGGGGAATTGCCCTCTCCGGGGCTAAAAATACACACACCAAATTTGACTGGGTGTGTAGCTAACGTTAGCTAACACTGGCAGCTGCCAGGTCCTGTAACAGTAGCTTCCAGTTTGGGTAAGTGGCTTCATAGCTTAGTGTTAGTCAGATAAATGGCTATATAGCGTTAACTATAGCTAAACAGGCTGCATTTGTATGGGTACATGATTGTGTTAGGCCTGTTTTATACTAACTTATACCTCTGTGGACATTGTAGAAGACAGGTCCAAAGCAATTAATATAGACTTATTAACCAGTCTGCTGTCAGTTTAAATTTAGACTTTCTACTTTTATTACATATCTATGAGTTAATTACTGTATTGACTAGCATATTCAGATTCGTCAATATATATATCAGGAAACTAGCTGGTATTGGAGTATTACAGAGTACTACTGTGCAATTTAACTTACCTGAAAGCATGAAAAACCTCAACATTTTTGGATCCCCATAGCTCATTATTTAGAAAATACATGATGTCATTAGGTAGGAGTTATTTATTGTTGAGATTCACCAATTATTCCTCCTTTTAGGGGTACTCATCATTTCATTATCTCCAGTTGAACAAGTACTTCCTCAAAATGAGAACTTTTAGTACTCTTTACTTTTGATACTTGAGTCCACTTTACCGTAACAATTTTAATAAAGGTGTCATTGGTTTTTTTAGTATTGATGTATTGCCACTGTAATTACCATTAGAAGATCCATTCATGATGCACTTACACTGTAAACACAAGCCTCTGTCTATGTAATAATGTATTTAAAAGTTTATTTGAAGATAGAATGAAACTTCAGAGTGCCTCTTTTTGTTACTATACTTCCACTGCAGCTAAACAGGCAAACATAAAGAGGGAATTTGATGCTAAAAGACTGAAATTGTGGCAGATATCCACTTGATATGACTAACCTTAAGCCTCACTTAAACTTTTAAATGCATCTTTGCACAAAATTCACTTAAATTGAAAGTGTATTTGAAGGTCTATTAGGCATAGGCATTATACATTGAAAAGGTGAAATTCCATTTGGTCCTATGCATTATAAGTAAAGCCCATCCTTTAATGTTAATTTACAGAAACTATTTGCTCATTCAATCATTTATTTTATTCTGTCACATATAATATATCCAAAGTCCCAAGAGCATGGACAACATCAATTTAACATTCAGTCTCTGTAGTGACTGTGTTACATGCATGACGCTATACATTTGTAGTAATATTAGCTACTGTGATTTTAATGTGTCTGTCATACATCTAAGTGTAATGTTGCATGACCTCCCATAGGAACGGTTACAGCAGAAAAAATGGCTGAGGCAGTCGCAAATGTGGCCCGAAGGATCAATGCAACTGTCGAGGAAGAGAGAGATACTTTGGGTAAGACTCTGTTCATAAATTTCTCTCACTGTCTGTCCCTCACTCTCTCTTTCATCAGTTTCCCAGCATGTGAATTGAATAGTACTGATTTAACATGCTGGTTGATGCTATTTCATATTTTACCAGCAGGTGGCGACAGATGCTTAAATTTGTTTGCTTAAGTAACTGTAACATGAAGTGTTTGTTTTTACAGATATTCCATCATTCCCTGCTGTGTTAATGCTTGATAATCTCATAATCACGTTATTCTTCTCTGCAGATCTGTCGAACTGCAAGCTCATTTCTTTCCCAGAAGGCGTATTCAAGGTCCTGAGGAGTGTTACACAAAACATCCATGTTATCACGTTGGCTGACAATGAGATGAAGGCTATTTCCAGCAAGTTCTTTTCAACCTTCACTCAGCTCAGAGGTAGTGGATAATACACTGCAGCTATTTGATTCATGGACTCAATCTTCAAGAAAAGATTGTGTGCTTATTTTCATGTTGTTGTATGCTGTTCACCTCAAAAATGTTGACGCACAAGCAACCCCTCAATTAACTTGTGTCTTTAAATACCTTGCAGAACTGGACCTGCAAGGCAATGTTCTCACCAAACTGCCTGACTCCCTGGAAGAAATGCAGCATCTGATCAGCATCAATCTGGCTAATAACAACTTATCCATCTTTCCCGAGAAGCTTACTGAAGTAGCCACACTGGAGAGGATTAACCTGGAGGGAAATAACATCACAGGTAATAATAAGGATATATTAATGTAGGCTGTATGTGAGTCTTATATGACTTGGTTTGGGCTATTGGTGACTCTGTTTTTTTATATTTTAACCCACAGATATACCAATGGAGAAGCTGTCTGCCATGCCCGCACTTAAGTGGCTGAACGTGAAGTCAAACCCTTTGGACACAGACATCCATAATGCTCTGAAATCTCCCCACAAATTTGACATTTTGTCCTCTACGGAGTCCTAATGCCCTAAACAATATTTCACCACCTATAGACTGCATGCTGTGTGCCTTGAACCACTTCCGCTGGATACTTATGTGTGCCTGAAAGATGAGAATAGAAAATACTTGAAGATAGCACAATGTCGTACAAGAATCAAGAAAACAGAGACATCTAAAGATGGCGTCCTACAGCTGGTGACCACACCCTGTGGCTCCTACTTTGTCCTCTTTGTATGAATTACAAAGAGCTGAAGTTTATTTGGATGTGATTCATCTTTATACACCGGTTGACATGTTTTTTTCCTCAACAGAGATATTTGTAATGGGTTATTTATTACTTTGATAGTTTAAAGCTTTTTCAATTAAAAATGATACTGTCAACTACACAGTCTCATTATTATTCACTGGTTAGATCCATTTCTGGCAGCAAAGACACATGATGACTTATAGAAGTGTGCACTGAAAAAAACAAAACCATTACAGGCCTGAAATGTTTTGTTTTGTACAATCAATCAATTTTTGAAACAATGCAAAATATCTTTTTTTACAATTGTAAATATAATGCAGAAAAGCAGCATATCTTCCCATTTGAGTTGCTGTAACCAGGGAATGTTTGGCATTTTTGTTTGATAAATGACTTAAATAATTAATTGGTCATTAAATAGTTTCCAATGAATGCTCTTATAGATTAATCCACTAATTGTTTCCGCTCTAGTTATCATGGTTCACATTAACAACAACAAAATAAGAAACATTGTTTTACAAATAGAGAAGAAGGTGGCTGTAATATAAATCTAAGTTAGTGCAACATTTGGCCAATGAACCGAAAGAAAAACTACATAACATAGATTTACACTCGAGTTACACACAGGGCTAAAATAATGGTCTAAATAAACTATTAAAGGGTCCATATTATATGCCTTTTCCACAAGCTAACACAAGTCTCCTGGGGTCTTAATAAAATGCATCAGAGACATATGTTCTCCTGTAGTTCACTCTCAGGCTTCTGCAAAGGGATCTATGGTCGGGCTCACATATAAAAGTAAGCAAAACCCATTCTATATGGTCTATTTGTTCACCAGTCCTGAGTTGGAGGCAAAGCAGAGGCTTGATCTAGTAGACGATAGAGGAAACACACAGCAGCATAGACTGTGATCAAGCTCTTAAACCCTCCATCTGTCACACAGAGGCTGCAGATGACAGACTTGTCCACAGGAGAATCATTCAAAGTATTTTCTCAGGCTTTTTGAGAATTCTTTAAATAGCAACACTGTTCAGTCTGGATCACCCAAAGTTGATTTTTGGGCTCACTGTTGAGACTTGTGGCATAAAAACAAAAGAATATGATATATGGGGCAAGCATTCACTAGTTCACCAGATCATTTTGTGTTGCTTTTCTGTGTAAAAGCCTTTTTCAGAAAATCCAATTTTATACGAGGGTGATGTAAGTGGTGTTATTGTAAGGAACTACGCCAGACTCTTGCAACATCTACAAGTCGGCTAAAGGAGAATATCTCCTGGCCAAGAGAAATATTTAGCAAGATAGCAGGCTTACAGTGTCACGTGACTCCTCTGCTGCCCGGGTCATGACCTTGCATTGTGCATCTTGCTGACCTCTGAATCACTGTGCTTTCATCACCTATAGCAGAGTAAAATTACAGTTTCTGTTTGTTGGTTGTTTTTTTTGCAGCAAGAGGCACTTTTCTGTAATTACGGTTGTTTAAGTCACACTTAATATGGCAGCATTTCTTTGGGTAACCAGTACTTTGTCCCTTGGTAAATGTAACATGTGTTTTTAATTAGCAATATAATTTCCCACACCTGATTACGATTGGCAGTTTGTGCAGCCTTCCTGCATTATGGTGATTTTGTCACTCATTTAAATGTGTTACTTCCACAAACTGAAGCTACAGTAAAGATAACATTCCATTTAGTGCAGTTGTATTTTTTTATTTTGGATATTTGAGATGCATTTACTAGTAGCTTATAGTGTCAATTAGCTTATATATTATCTACATTGTATCATAAATTAGATGTATTTCAATCAGTGCAATATTATTATTCTTCATAACTTACATTGACATAAGAAATCTGGTTAAAAAAAAGGAAAACATCTTTGAACAAAAGCTCAAAATGAAAGCTAAACAGACATGGTACCATAACATGCCCACTATCACCTTCAATATACCATGCTACCTGTTTCTAAATGGGGTGGATAAACAAAAAAGATGAGTAAAATATTTTTACACATACTGTTTCTAAAAATAGGCCCATAAGTGTGTTATCAAGTGGTTACAGTGAAACTCCTGAGGCAAGAAGTCACAACATGAGCACACAACCTAATCCTACCTGTTAATTGGTTTACTGCTAACGCCAGCTCCATCTGTTTTTGTCTGAAAAGAGCTCTGGAGTGCCACAGCTTACAAGGGGGAAATGGAAAACAAATCACATAACACTCAAAAAACACTAGAAACTTCACATTAATGCAATATGGGGAAAGTGGCAATAAAGAGGGATTAGCTGGGATTGCTATTCCCAGGAATTCTGCTTCATTCAGTGGTTTCTTTACTCTCCTCTTAGCTACAGATGCCAATATTTGATGTAATTAGAACCAGTAACCACAAAGTAAATGACATTCAGAAGCCAGTCGTCTGGCCTCTAAACATTTCATACAGAAGACTTGCTGTCACATGCAGGCGATTGTCAGGTAACTCCGGCTTAAACAGTGCGCATGCCAACTCCTCTCAGTCTCAGAGGTTGCCTGTCAGTCAGGAGCTTCTTAGTCCTCCTGAAGTAGAGCACACAGACCACAGTGGGAGAGCTCTACACCGGACAGACATGAGCTTTGCCATTGAGGAAAGGGGCAAGCCAAACACCCAGGAATACAGGGTGTTTTTCAGTAAGCACATTTCTTTGGATGAACTTGTTTGAATCTTTCCTGGATAATGCATAGTAGCTGTATTAGTCTGTAGAGACAGCTTTTTGATGTATTGCCTACTAGACTAGGCTTTAAACTATATGATTGCACCCTTTTCAACTCCTGTGACTTTCTTTTTTGTTCATAATCTTAAAAAGACATTATTCCTTTTCATAGAAAACTCTGAGGGCAAATACATCTCTCCGTTCCATGACATTCCGATCTACGCAAATGAGGCAGAGGTGAGCATCATGTGTCATTGTTAATGCTGCAGATTATTAAACCTTCTGTTAAAAAGTGTTCCCTTTGGAGTACAAAAGCTTACTGTTGGGGCTATACTGTATTTAAGTACATTCAAATACATTCTTTTGCAAGTCAGTTTTTATGTACCTGCAATTTTTAGCTACAAATGATGGGATTCACAGGACCAAACTATGTCACAATATTGAGAACATTTATGCTACCATTTATTCATTTTCTTTTCTTTTTTGCATTTTCCCTCTTAATCCTCCCGCCCTGCTGTCCTTGTGGCTGTTTTGACTTTAGGAGCATATAGAAAGACCAATCAGTCTCCAACACTAATGCAAGTTGTGGTGTTGTACTGGTGGACAGATGCTTTTTCATTAGCACCACCCGGCTGCCTCAATCTGTGTGCAACTGACCGTATACCTTTAGTTTAGGCTGAAATTGGCACTGTAAAACTACATGTCAGAAACTACTTTTTACATTCATGGTCCAAACATTGAGCCCATTTTGTGCCTGTTATATAGTCTTATGTAGACATTCACATTTCCAGGAATGCTATCCCTCATTTAATAAATGGGTGTCCAGTTGTTTGTACAGTATGCTGGTTACAGCTACCATTTCTTTCAAACGTGGAGTTTGCATACTTTACTGAAAAGCTTTGGCTATTAAGTAGCTCTTAGTGAGATATGTTTCATTGAAATTCATCCTCAGAGAAAAAAAGCTGTGTTTATGATCCTCTTGCAGAACATTTTTCATGCCGTTGTGGAGGTTCCAAGATGGACAAATGCAAAGATGGAGGTATATATATATAAACATGTACATACTTTTTGCAAGCTAATAATTGCATACTGTGTCCTAATACTCTGTTCATCAATATAAAAAAATCTTATAAATTAAGATGAAGCTGTAAAGATCCATACCTTTACTTTTGCCACTGAGATGACTTACATTTGCATTTGTTAGAGTGCATGTAAGTATGTTAACTTGCAACTTCATGATTTTTTATTATTACACTATCCAATAATGATAAGCCTATAGAATATATTTGAGCTGTTGTTTTTTTATGTTATTATTTTATGACAATATTTTAAAAAAACATTTTTTTTTACATACCTTAGTTTAAGGAAATAGGTATCAGTTGCTTCTGTTTTCATCTTTGTGTTTTTTCTGGATGTTTCTTAGATTGCCACCAAAGATCCCCTCAACCCACTGAAGCAAGACCTAAAAAAGGGGAATCTTCGTTATGTAGCCAATGTGTTTCCCCACAAAGGTTATATCTGGAATTATGGAGCTATTCCACAGGTGAGTCCTTCTCAGACAGACCACATTCGAACAGAAAGGAAACCCACCAATGTCTCTGCTCCATCAAAGATGTGCTCCCCCTTTTGACAGACATGGGAAGACCCCAACCACAAGGACAGCGACACAGGATGCTGTGGAGACAATGATCCGATTGATATATGTGACATAGGAAATAAGGTACGTGAACAAGTCAAACTGAAATAACTAGAGACATGTATTCTACTGTTTACTGCTGTTTCAAAACTCTGCCATCATCATCTCTCAGGTGTGCTCTCGAGGAGAAATAATCAAAGTCAAGGTGTTGGGAACTCTGGCTCTGATAGATGAGGGTGAAACAGACTGGAAAGTCATTGTGATAAATACTGAGGACCCTGAAGCCGGCGACTTTAACAGTAAGAGGAACCTGCAGTGACAGTTTTTCAACACTGCCAGACATTAGTCCAGTAAATATATTTAAATCTAGGCTGATCTGTGTTGTTGATTTCTGCAGATATTGATGATGTTAGAAGACTCAAGCCTGGATATCTGGAAGAAACTGTCGACTGGTTCAAAAGATACAAAGTCCCAGACGGGAAACCCGAAAACCAGTTTGCTTTCAATGGAGAGTTCAAGGATAGTGTAAGCCTGTTTTTGTTATTTTTGCAGCTCTTTTGAAAATGTTATACTTACTCAGAGGCATGTTTTCAAACTTTAGACAAGCAATGGATAATGGAATGAAAGTGTATCTTTAATCAGGACTTTGTATCTATGTCTCATCTGTTCTATGAAAAAAGAAGCAACTGACAAATTACTATTATAAATATATATTGATGCTGTTTTGATAGATCAAAATGAGGAAAATGTGATTGTGTTTTCCAGGACTTTGCCATTCAAACAGTGAAAAGCACTCATGAATTTTGGAAAGCACTGATCTCTCAGAAGACCAATGCTGGCGAGTTAAACTGGTGAGGATGTTCATCTACTTAATTCCATTATGCAAAGATTATATGATAGTATATGTGACTAGCACTATTAGTGATATTTCCTGCATTCACATAAGATAAATATCTTTTACTGTGCAAATGTGGACAAGAGAGTGAGAATCAACTGAACTGTAATCTTGTTAAATAATAGAACATTTATGCACTTGATTAATGGACTGTGAAATATGTTCTTGCCCAGAAAACTTCACAAGCTGGTGAGTTAGTGCAGAAAACTAAGGACTCTCAGACTGCTGATAAATTAGTTATTAGTTAAGATCTTTCTTGACAGTTTTCTGGATGCGTTTGATACAGCAGCGAGCAAAGAGATGGTCTAAAATCATCGGATTGCCACTTACATCAACTGAAACGCTGTACGACTAACACGTAGTCAGAGGGTAAAATTACATGTGACCCACTCCACCTCTGCTCACTATCTGTTTCAATCTCTGCCCTCTGGGAGGTGCTGCAGGTCTTTGTCCACAAAACAACCCAAAAAGGACTCCTAACCCTATCATGCATTGTGGTATACAGCTCCACACTGTATTGGAATATTGTATGTTATAATATACATGATTAGTATTTATTGTGTTATATGTTGGCATGTATGTTATGCTGCTGGCACTGTGTACTGAGCATTCTTCCATGATGTAAAGAAAACATATTCCACCTACTCTGGTCATGTTGCCACCGAAGTAAAGTGAAGTTCTGTAGTGTGAGAATATTGTTTTCATATAAGCTGATATTGTTCCCTTTGTTGTGCCCCTTTCTTGCGTCAGCATGAACACCAGTGTCTCCGATAGTCCGTTCTGCTGCTCTGATGGGGACGCCCAGGCTGTGGTTAATTCTGTAAGTTCTTTTTCATTTTAAAATTCATGTTTAGTGGCCTGACAATCTATGCCTTCCTACTCTGAAGTACACACCAAAGTCATGAAAAAAAGAATAAAGAAAGAAATAAAAGACTAGAGAAGATAAACATAGCAGCATGATGCATAGCCTTAGGAAAAAGGGAAAGGATCATTAGTGACTGAAGACAAAGAAAATGCCAAAGGCCATTTCTTTCGCTTCACTCCAACCGATTCACTTGGCAGCATAAGGGTTATGTGTTTTTAGTTCAAACGGAGACCAGCATCTCATGACTTTCACAAAAAAACAAAACAGACCCCCAAGAAATGACATGATGTCTCACAGCTCTTAATGAGGTCAAAATATCTTCGCATTACACCTTCAAAGTGCATCTGTTATGCCAAAGTAACACCATTTAATGACTTCATTAACTCTTTACAGGCATCTGCTTTTGGAGCTGAAGATCCCATTCCAAGTTCAGGTGTGTGTCTGTGTGTAAGTTAACAAAATTTCCATTTCCAGAATTTTGTTGATACTCAATGACAATCTGCTCGATCTTTTTTCAGTTGACAAATGGTTCTACTATGAGAAGTAGGAAGAAAATCCTGGGCAGAAAAACATTCCTTCCTTCACTTCTGTCTTCCCTCAGCTGATTTCACTACATCTAAGCAGCACATGACAGATTTACATTTTACATGTTTCTTTGTTCACACTTCAAAACGGCTCATTTTGTGATTATGATACATTGTAAACTTCAGACTGTGTTTCATCATTCATGTGACTGGATGGTAACCTATTTCATGCTTGTCAGAACACTGCAATAAACCATACTAAATCCCACAGTACTATGTGTTGTATTGGCTTAATTGACAATATTACTTACTGTATTTTCATTACCCCACAGACTTGAGCTTACTCACAGTTTTCTATGGTGTCCAGATGGGGAAAACATAATGAAAAGAAATAATGTTCTGTCTTTGAAAAGGAGCACATGCATCAGTTGCTGTGCAGTCCCTCCAATTATTCATGTGTACATACAACATATAGCACTCTTGCCTATGGCAAGTCACAATAAATGATGTATTTAATGTCCCTGAAACATAATAGCTACTTAACAGCACAAATGACTGGCTATTAAAATCCTTGGCTGTAATTGGATGAAGCCTGTGGGATGATTCTGTAGGCTGTAATTACACAGTATGCTTAAATAAGCATCATTACAGTGTATCTAGACACTGGTTAGGAGAGTTAATAGGTGTTCTTTTGAGTTTATCTTATAGGTCTATAAAATAAAAGATGGACTATGGATTATAAACTGCTGAGTGGATATCATCTTTTTAAAAGGTAATATAGTTTATTCTATTAAATGGAATAAGTATTCAAAAATGTTGATAAAATGTACAATTTTTAAGCACAATTTAGTTTTTTTTATTTCTTAATTTTGAATATATATATATATATATATATATATATATATATATATATATATATATTGCATGCAATCACTATCATGTTGAAATGATATTTTACAATATTATATTGTAAACATGTGGAGAGAAATAAACCCAGGGGTATGTATGCATGGCCAGATTAATCTCATATGGCGCCCTGTGGCAAAAGTTTGTTGTGGTGCCCCTGTTGACCTCCACATAAAGTACTCTACAGATTAAATGATTCATTGTTTGAGTCACTTTTAAAACAAAATTAACTTATTCCAGCTTCTAAAGTGTGAATATTGGCTAGTTTTCTGAGTTTTTCATGATAGTAAACTTGACATCTTTTGGTTTTTGACTGTTGGTCAGACAGTTCAAGTCATATGAATCTGTTCACTTGAGATTCAGGGAATAATGATTGTCATTTTTCACAAAAAAAAGAAAAGAAAGAAAGAAAGAGAGCCGTTTTTAAAGACGTGTATTGTGACTCAGAGTCCATATTTGATTTCAGTGTGTCACATTTATAAGAAATGTGCAAATAATTTCCATTAATTAATCAATCAATCTTTATATATATATATATATATTTCCTCAGGGCACTTTTCACATAGAGCAGGTCTAGACTGTACTATTTAATTTAATTTAAAGAAACCCAACATTCGCCTAGTGTGGCAAATTTATAACAGATGTGTAAATAATTTGTTATGTCGACTCAAATGATGTGGTAAATCAAGACAGTGTGCCCAGTCGGTAATCCAGCCTTATGTCTTTAGCAAGCTCTTAATTGATAAAATGAGATCTGACAACAAAATGCTGATCTTGAGATGTTCTCTTAGCAATGAAAATGGGATGGTAAATGGGATACTGTAATCCCAGCTGTGCACCGGATGACTTCATAGTGAGCAGCAGTTTCTGGATGTTTTTCCTGTCCTGCTACCTCAGATTTATTCAACTGAAGGCTCAACCTGATATACAGCTGTCATTATCAGTGTTGGGGAGTAACTAGTCACAAGTAATGGAGTTACATCATTTAAATACAAAATAAATAATCCATAACAGTTACTGAGAAAAAATGTGTAATTAAATTGCAGTTACTTGTGAAAATATTGATGATTAAAAAGGGGGTTACATCTGAAGTCAGACCTTTAAGATCTGTATTCAGGGGGAGGGTTTTTTCCGAATTTCTTAATACTTAACATGTTACTAAATACATATATTGCTGATTTAAATTCTTTGAAACCAATATATTGTAATAAAATAATTAATATAAATAATAAATAATAAATGGTATTAGTACCAATTAAACCCATGCCAGACTTTTGACATTTTCCATAAAATATCTTTATTTTATATTCCAAAATCTACATGAACTAATAAATACATTTTCAAATGAGAGATAAATCTTGCTTTAAAAGAAATGATCTCCCTTATACATCATGTCAGTATCCATGAAAAACACCTGAACTTTTTTTGGCTTAATGGGTATACTAATTTGCCCAGTTGAAAACATTTGTTAGAAAATTAGAAAAAAGTAATCAAATGTAATAAATTACATTATTTTGATGAAGTTATTGAAATAGTTAAATAACATATTACATTTTGAATAGGGTAACTGGTAATCTGTTACCTATTACATTTCCAAAATAACCTTCCCAACCCTGTTTCTATAGCACCGTACAGGAGGAATTAGCTGTAATTATCGGAGCCTCAAGAGGAGGGCGCTAATGAGATGATCTGTCTACCGAGTACCTAATTTTAGAAGACGAAGAAGACGTGGAGGACCTCAGATTGACTGTTTCCAAGGAGACCACCGATACTATCAAGTGCAGGGCTGCTTGACAGTGCCGAGGGGTAAGTCAGCGAGCTAAACTGTACATTTTTTAGACGTAACAACACAATATCACTACATTACGTGCTGTTGGCGTGTCTAAAAAAATGATGTGGCGTACAGACACACTTCCCTGACCCAAGCAGCGCAAGAGAAAGTGCCATAGGTTTAGCTGACATGCTAATGCTAATTAGCCAGCTACACAGCATTAGCAGCGTTATGTAGGTAGCTGCCAAATACCACTTAAAACATGTTTAGAAAATGTTGCAGTGTGTGTGATGGTTGGAGCAGTCACCTACGTTCTTGATAATTGTAATGGCCATTTTTAAATTTAGTGCTTAACAAGCTGAAAGGAGCTCTTTAAAAATGTCTCCGTCGAAGCTAACGTCAGCTGATTAGTAAATCATTTCATCGATCACCTGTTGCGTCCTCTCAGATGGGTTTTTTTTATCACCAATGTAGGTGTTAGGAGATGCTAAGTTTGCTACTCGAGATGATAATTACATGTATCTTAAGGTAACGTTACTGTTAGCCGCCTGCTACACTATGTCATATCAAATATGTCACATATAGATTAAGGATACTATTAAAAAACAAAAACCCACCTGAATTATGTAATGTCATGCAACATGCCACGTGCATAGCGTGTATTAAGCCATTTTTCTCTGCATAATGTTGATGGGTTTTTACCACCTTATTTAAATGGAGGATATAATGCAGTCCAATACATCACCACAAACTATGCCTTGAAATCACAAAATAAGTCACAGGGCCCGACCGATAGGCTACTGGATTTTTTGGGATTGTTAAAGTAAAAACATACCGATATTGATATATCTCCCGATAATATTACATATAAATATATACATAAATATACATTTTTTCCCCCGTGATCCCTTAAAAACACTTGTAACAAGGATATGTTATGAAGACATGATATTTTACCATTTGACAATAAACTACTGTAAAAGACTATGTCAGTGCACTGAAGATATATTCAACTTCAATTAACAAAAAGGATCAAATATACATTAAATACGGCCTATGTAACTTTAAAAAAAATATTGGCACATATATGCTGATACAGATATATCTGTGATAGGTAAATATAGGCCGATAATATCAGCTGACCGATATATCAGTCAGGCTCTAAGTAGTGACGGGCGTTTTCATTTTTCCTGGTCACTCAGAGCGCTATTCTGTAATACTAACGTGATGTTTTTTGTTTTTTCAGTTTCAGGTGAAGACCATCAAGATGTCATTTTTATTTGACTGGATCTACAGGGGGTTTAGTAGTGTGCTGCAGTTCTTAGGTAAGTACTGTCAGGTGTGTGTCAGCATAACCTTGATAGAGAAGTACTTATAACTTCAGGAGGACAGGTTCACAGTGTAAGTGATGGGGGGACAAAACCCACAGTTGTTATTTGATGCAAAAATATATTCCAAAGTTTATCTGAATTTAAATCAAGTGAGTATCTTCCAAATTTATAATCTTTTCAGTTTAAATTCCTGCTTTACATTACTATCCCAGAGCTCTGTAAAGAAACACTGTCTATACTTTGGAAACTCACCACTTGATTAATTTAAACTACTGAAGCGTCACATTAAGCCTCCGATAAACTTTGAAATATATTTTTAAACAGAACAAGGACTGTGAATTTGACAGCAAATGAAAGGAGA